>NC_056733.1:1814886843-1815196461 GCF_019279795.1 Protopterus annectens
CTTATATTAAGGTAGGAACATATGTTTCACAAAAATACCCATTCTTAAAGGTACAAAGCAAGGATGTCCACTTTCTCCACTATTATTCACTTTAGTAATGGAGCCTTGGGCTAATTTGATTAGAAACAGTACTGACATAGAGGGTTTTGAAATAGAAGAAAATACAACATCAAAAATTCAACTTTTGCAGATGATGTTCTAATTACATCAGCAGGATCTAATTCTTCTATGCAGTCTTTATTTGATAAAATGATGAATTTTAAAAGTATTTCTGGTTTAATATTCAATGAAGAAAAACTAAAATACTACCTATATATACACGAAAAAATACTCTCATTAGTGATTTTACTAAATATGTACCCAACTCAGGTCAGATAACTTACTTAGGTATAATACTATCTAAAGATATTAAATCTATTATATATAATAACTATAATACCTGTTTTCTTAATATACAAAATCTTTTAATACCTGGAATAATATGTTTTTACTATGGAGGAGAGACTTACAATTATTAAAATGATAATATTCCCCAAGATTTTATACTTAATACAATCAATAATACTTTCACCTACAAAAATAACTATCAAGAAACTGAATACACTAATGTTAAATTTCTTATGGGCACCTAATAGACCTAGGATTGCATTAAAGAAACATACTAATAGCTGGTCTCAAGGGGTTATTTCTTTTCCAGACTTTAATTTATATATTATCTCTTCTATTATAAAAGTTATTACTTTATTAATAGATCGGTCATATGTCGCAAAATGGAAAGATTATTGGGAGCTAATTAGTATGCACTTCATGAAAATCTCCTTAACACATAAAAATATGATTATAAATAACTCCATGTTGTGGTTGCTAAAGGAATTTTGTACTTCACCTATTACACCTAAACATATGGTCTGTTACCCATTAAATATTATTATTAGTTACCGTAACTTTATATTCATGCACCCTAAGTATAGGGAATGGAATTTTATTGTATTCCCTATAATTTATACTCAGGGTATGCTTATGTCATCTACTTCTGAAGGAGCTCATTTAGCTATAGATAATAATCTAAAGTACTGGTATCAGCTGATATCTGATAATAAAGTTAAAAATCTAGATTTCTTAAAACAAGAATTTGATCTAAGAGAAACTTGCTGGTTAGAGGTTCAGATCTTTAGACAACATCTCATTGATAGAATAGATCTAATGTCTATAACAGTTAAAGAATCTATTCCAAAACTGATTGATTACTTGATAATAAATTTACAGCATAAAGTTTCTGATAAAGGTAAACTTTCATATATACATAAAATTATCAGACAAGAAACTTTTTACAATGTAGATTCATACTGGAATTATTTCACCTCTATTAATGGGGACCCACCAACTCAACAAGATAAACAATATATATTGAATCTGCTTATAGAACTACATCTTCCATTGTCTGGAGACTTTATACATGGAAATTTTACATAGATCTTTTATACACCTTTGATGATGAATAAAATTAATAATAAAGATAATCTATGTAAGAGATGTAATGTAGAAATTAATGCTGACTGGGCTCATATGTTTTATGACTGTATGAAGTTGAAAGAATACTGGAAGTCAATTAATGAATTTTGCAGGCTCTTTTACAGATAATTTCATTATTTCTAAGTCTCTTATATTATTCAACACACCTGTACCTCAATGTGTTAAAAAGATTAAGCTTCCCTTGTTATGGTCTATCCTAGCAGTGGCTAGGAAAATAATAACTAGAAATTGGATTTCAGATACACCTCCTTCATTCAATGAATTTAAAAATGTTATGAATATAATGTGTCATATGGAAATAAGCACAATTAGAATGAGAACAACTAGAAAAACATCACATTTTATTGTATGGGATAATTTACAAAATTTGTTAAAAAATTCTAATTTCAATAGCACAGTATTTTAGTTTAATTAATTGATCTGATTGTAGTGGATGTCTTTGTAAATACTTTAGTTGTTTTGTTGAATATTATAATAATACCTATTTTTAATTATTTGTATAAAATTGTTATGATATTTCTCTTATATGTTAAAACAATAAACTTGTTTTAAAAAAAAAAAATTCCTTAAAGACTTAAGTTGTACAATCTACTCAAATAATTATTTGTTGCAAATATTTTTAATTCTCTCCCTGAATTGAACTGCTGGCAAGCTCGTTTGCACAGCTGATGTGAAAATATTAGTTCATGTGCAATCATATCTTGAAGTGTTGAACTTAGAATGGGAATTTGCAGTAGTCTGTGGTTCTCTGTGCTGACCTTCATGCAAATAATCAGTATACACATACAACCATGTCTGAATCTAATGGAATACAAACAGGTTATGTGTTATGGTAATGTTTCAGGTGTCTTACACATTTATCATGAAAGTTGCAGCTCTTCAATCCTTATTTGTATGAGACAGGTTTGTATTATGAAATGCATGAGGGACCAAGGAAGCTATTGCTGATGAAAACATAGCTTATGGAAACCGTTTTGAATCTAGGAGGTTTATTTAATGACCTAGAAGGGGTGCAAAGAAGAGAAGAGTTGGTGACAGGAATACACATACAGACATACTAAGACATTAGTTTATGATTCATTTCTGCACATATTTGTGTTGTTACTCTTCGCTCTATCATCATAATTATTCAGGGTAGATCGTTACAAGACAGTGTGCACAACAGGGAGCAGCACATTAATACAACAGCAGGATAGTGTTTTGTTAAGAAAATGTGTAGCCAGCACTTGCACCCACAGGAGCCATACATCTGGATTTGATCCCTGACAGGATTATCTAACCACACCACATGGGAACTCTTATTTCAGGACAAACAAATATGACAACAGACTGAATTAAAGGAGAATGTATAATTCTTCACTGCCTTCGTGACAATTGTAAAATCACCTAACGTGCACATTATATCCATTAGCCTAATAAATATGAAACAGTAAAAAGTGACGATACTGAAGTAAAAATATATATAGACATGGAAACGGTGATAGACACACACACAAAGAATCTTATAATTGCTTTCTGGGTCAGTTTTTAATATCCTTGAGGTGTGTAATGTTTTTCTTGATAAATAATCTGTCATGCTGTGTACACGTGTTTCTAACAGGGAGAAAGCAGTGGTCAGGAAGAAAGAAAACATGATACAACATAATAGTCATATAATTAAAACATTAATCATGACTCTCACATATTTCTGGATACGAGCCCTTGTCACTATGCCAAACCATTTTATCTGGTTACTTCATAACCTTAATTTTACTGGTTTGATGGGGCAGTGACCAAACAATGAGGCAAGAGAGAATTTAGCTATCAGGCGTCATCACAGTAACGACAATTTTCACATTACATAAGGTGTATGTTTCAGCTAACAGCACAACCATTGTTACGATGTGTTACTCAGGTATTTCTTCATTATTAATTTGTCATGCTCTGTACAATAAAGGGCTTGTGACTGAGAGCAATAAAGTGTAGGAGATCAGAAACAAGATTAAGACATAAGCTGGATAAGGTGGGTTCACTAAGTCTCCCTGTTGGAATTGAATGTTTTTGAAATGCTTTCTTGCTGCTCTATTCACATGCTATGTTAATGAAATGTTCTAACTGGAAATAAATGCAGATGTTTGCAGTTAAACATGATAGGAATATTAAATGTCATAAAATAATAATTTGACATACAGCTGTAATCAAACTCAGCGGACAGTAAGAAATTGTATGAAATGAGTCTCATTCTGCAGGTGTAAAGGCAATTGTTTTCTTTTTCTTCTGTCATTTGCTTTGTGATGCTTATCATCCCTGTTTCATTTCCCTTTTTTATATCTTGACATGTATGTCTGTTATTGCATAACCACCTGCACATGATAAGCATGTCTTCTGTATAGGTTCATAGGTTGGTACTAGGCTATCGGCCCTAGGACCTATACAAGCCTAGCCATAACAATTCCCTGGCTATTTCTTCCCACACTATTTACTACTCTGGACCCCTGTCTAGCAGGGTGACTGACGTGATCCCCGGGGTGAATTTCCTTTCTCCCATCCAATCATCAAGGTTCCTTTTGAAGAGGGTCAAATAGGCACTCTGCTTGACATGTATGGGCAGTCTATTCCAGAGTCTGGGGAGTTTCTGGGTCAGGACCCTATCCCCCCAGTATGTTTTGTTCATTGTGATGACAAGATTTAGATCCCTGGAGCATGTGTCTCTGAGGGATTGGAATTTCTTTAAGTGTAGCATGTCCAACAGCTCTAGGTTTGACATGGCCTTGTATGTTAAGCAGAGATCGCCTCTGAGTAGACGATATGCGACAGAGTATAGCTGGAGTTTTTTTAGATGGTCAGCATAGGGCATCTGCTTTAGGCCTGTGATTCTTTTAGTGAGGTGTTTCTGCAGCCTTTCCAGTTGTTGCAGATGTCTTGAGAGGTACATGCCAAACAGGGCGTTGCATTCTATAATGGGTCTAATGAGGGATGAGTACAGTGGGACAATTACCTCCTTTTTTTCCTGGATGAAAAGCCCTTAGTGATGAGGTATGCCGCATAGAAGGATTTCCTGACTGTTGTGGCGATGTGGTTATCGAAGGTGAGACCACTGTCCACCTGTGTCCCTAAGTCTCTTATCACACTTTCGGTGTTTAGTGTACTGCCACCTATGTGGTAATTCATGGGTACATGTTTTTTCCTAAAGGGGATAACTATACATTTTTTGGCATTGAGCTTGAGCCCATGGCTTTGGCACCAAGCATCTGTTTTTGTAAGGCCCTTTTGTAGAATATCTACATAATTTGGGGATTCAATAATGGCTCCCAGTTTGCAGTCATCTGTGAACTTTGTTAGCCAGAGTCCCTTAGTGTTGGCCTGTACTTCAGAGAAGTAGATGCCAAACAAGAGTGGTCCCAGGACTGAACCCTGAGGTACTCCACTTGTCACTTGTCTAAAGCTGGATTTGGAGTTGGCTACTTTTACAGTGTGGGTTTTGTCAGTAAGCCAGTTGGCAACCTATCGAGTGGCGTAGGGATTAATGCCCAGCTTAGTAAGTTTATCTATGATTCCAGAGTGGGGGATAGTGTTGAAGGCCTTGGCGAGGTCCAGATAGGCCTTGTGGACCACCTTACCATTGTCCACGGCTCTAGAGACTGATTCGAAGAAGTTAATCAGGATCAGGAACAAGATCGGCCCTTCATGAACCCAAACTGCATGGGGTCCAGTGTTTGAAAGTTGTCAATGTCTTTGTTTATAAGTTCCATGATAATACATTCCATGGCCTTGCAGATCAGGTTCGTCAGACTGATGGGGTGGTAGTTCCTGGGATCCAAGGTGGGTCCCCCCTTGTGGAGTGGGATAACTGTAGCTGTGTGCCACTCAGTGGGCATGAAGCCTGAGGTGAGGCTATGATTAAACATGATACTTAGGTGAATGAATTTGGCAATCTTTCAGTATTGAGATGGGCCCTTTAGGGGGTCAGAGGGGGATGAAGTTTGCACTGAATCGATCTGTCAGGATATTGGCAATATCCCTAGGATCAGTATATTTAATGCCATTCTGTTGTAGCTCAGAGCAGATCTGAGTATAGCTATTTAGATTCTTGACATAGCTATAGAATGTCTTGTGGTTGGCAATTTTATTTTTGTAACTAGCTTTGGAGGATTTTATCAGGGATCTCAGCTTCTTACTGAGTCTGGTAAGGGATTTTTTTGCATCTTGGGATTTTCCACTTTTCTGCAACAGTTTCTTCCTTTTGTTGGAAAGTTTGTTTATGGCAAAGGACCACCAGATTGGCTTCTGTTTTTTTGAGGAGAGTATCTTGGTTCTATCGGGGATGGCATGATTCATGCACAAGTGGATGTGCTTGTACAATGCCTTAGTGTAGGATTCAGCAGTCAGACTTTCAGTTCCTGTCTGCATGGGTGTCATGAAGTTTGTCACTTCTGACTTGAGTAGCATGAAGTTGGCTTTAGAGGCGTTTTTTACGTAGGTTTCCTTATTGGGGGGTGGGGGTGGGGGTGGGATGTGGATGTTAAGGGTGATTAGCTTATGGTCAGACCTGACCAACGACGGGGTGACCATAGGTGTGGAACATCGATTTCTCATGTTGGTAATGACCAGGTCTAGGATATTGGAGCCCCTGGTGGGACTAAGGATTAGTTGATACAGGGTGTTGGAATTTATGAATTCCAAGAACCACTGGGCAAAAGTGTTGGTACACGAGTAGTTTTCCCAGTTAATGGCAGGGTAGTTGAAATCACCCAGTATTAAGGTGTTTGGTTGTATCTTAATATTTTCCAGTATGTTTAGAAAGGTGTAGTGAGAATCTTGGGGCATGGTGGAGGATCTGAAGCAAGTTACAATTTGGATTGCAGTCTTACCTTATGTTAGTTGTACCTGGAAAATTTCAGATGCATTGTGTTAGGCAGCTAGCCTGGTGTTGTGAATATCCTTGGTGAATATGGACACTCCTCCACCTTTAGTGTTTTGGTCCTGGTTTGGTGGCCAAAAAGTGTGGTAAGAGTTATAGCCTGGTATTGCAGGAGTGCTGTTTAGAGCATTGAACCAGGTCTCAGTTACTGCACAGATATCGATGTTCTCCATTTTTAGGAGTGCCTTGAAAGAGTGCACTCTGAGGTTTAGACTTCGAGCAATGAGTAGCATTACCTTTAGATTTTGCATGCTTGTACTTGTTATGGTGGTGGTTTTGTCATTTGAACTTTGCCTAAAAAAGGCACTATAGGGGTGGCAAGAGCCCTAGCCAGTAACCTGAATCTCAGGGGCGACAGGTGCAGACTATCTCTGGCAAAGCGTCATCGTCTGTCGATCATGTTGTCCCAGGCAGACAGATACTGGATCCCCTTTGAATGACACTAGAAGCTTAGCCAATTGTTGAAGTCAATTTACCTGAGTCTGATGCTAACAAAATGCAACCATTACTTGGTTAAATAAATGTTGTGCAGTTTGGCTGGAATAATTGTTAATATTTGTATGTGTTAAGGTTGTTATTCTTTCATTTAGGTATTCAGTGTGTGTGTGTGTTATCCTTTGCCTCTCAGCCAGAGCCATGGCATATTGTGCATGATTATGCCTGCTGGAAGCATCTGTGGCTAATGGTTCTCCCTCAGACTCTTCATCTGTATCTGTTGCAGCTGCTGGCCCTGCTTGTGGTACTGGGAACTGTGATCCAGCCCCTAGTTGTCCTTGTTGAAGCTGTCTCCTGAGAATGATATTGTGCAACATGGAACAGACTGAGTATTTCAGCAGAGGGTGCTGGATTATAGGGCAACTCCTGAGGTATCTATACACTAGAATCTTGATTTGAGCAAGCAAAATAAACATTCTATGATACTCCTAGCTTGAGCATGGGCAGTGTTGTATCCTTGCTCAGTGGGGTTGTGTGAGTTTCTCATGGGTGTCATGAGCCACTGTTCCAGTGCATCCTCCACTAGATGCCTTGTTGAAAGTCAACCCCTTCCAAATCTTGTGTAAAGCTTGCAGGTATGCTGTATGTAGGAGTAGTGAAAACTGCCTTGGTTACCTGCACAAACATTGTAGATGATCCCTTGGGCATTACAAACAACCTGCCAGTTTATAGAGTGGTATCCTATCCTGTTAATGTACCTCATACCATGTTCACCTGGAAGGGCGTTTATTTCTATGTGCGTGCAACCTATAGTCCCAAAACATCAGTGTAGTATGCTATTGCATAAAGTTCCTGCATGGTTCTTGCTCTGTCCTGTGGGGTGCATGGGAAACAGGTATGCTCCCTTGCATGTTGTAGCATTGCATTTAGAAACTAATTTCAAATCAAAACTTCGAACATGCCTTCATTGACAGTTTAATGTCAAAAAGGCCAAATTCTGAACACACGGAACAGCAATTTTTTTTCCTAGGGAAAAAAATCGCTGGTCCTCAAAAAAAAAAAACAACAAAAACCCCACAAAATAAAGTGGGGGGCTTCGACCGGCACACACACCCATGTGGGAGGCTGTGCCTCCACACCCCCCCTACTTAAATATACCAACTCTGAGATTGCACCACAGTGTAGGAAATGGCAAAGTCCTGAAAACGGCCCAGTAATTTTTTTTTTCCCTAGGAAAAAAATTGCTGTTCTGTGTCTTCGGGATTTGGCCGTTTCAACATTAAGCTGTCGATGAAGGCATGTTCGAAGTTTTGAAGCTTCGTTTGAATAATAGGGACCCTTCTGGAAGCTGAGGCCTACAAAACCCCTAATATATTCTCTGATGGTCTCTAAGAAAGTATCTGTAGCTATACCTCTCATCCTCTTAAATAAAGAAGTCTGGACAATGCCATAAATTATGGGGGGGGGGGGGGGTGGCTAAAGTCCAAAAATAAGGACAATTTTTAAACAGTGTTTATACAAACTTAGGAAAGTTGGTCATATAGCAGGTTTTGCTTTATCATGAATTTTCTGAAGAGTATGAAGTCTGAAACTCAAATGACTGTCATTATTTTCTAACTTTAATTTTCAATGACCTACCAATACTTTGCCAGAAAAACACAATTTTATGAAAAACAGACCAAAAAATATGAGGCAAAAATGTGGACATTCTGTGAAAACTTGAGAGGTATGTCTGTAGCTAGTATATGTAATGCTACACATAACTTTGTTTCCACTGGGATAGGTTCTCCATGAGTTCCCTAAGGCCTCAGGTGAGGGCAGCAGAGGTTATATATTTCCTGTAGTGCTTTCCTGCCAACCCAGTATCTGGCTCCAATTTCTTTGTCATTCAGTCCATGGTAAATCTAATGGGGTCTAAATATCCTTTTTCTTCTTCTTCTTGGCTGTGGTCTGGCAACAGCACCTTGAACTAAAGCCTGTTGCACATACAGGTTTATAATGGCAGCAGCAACTGCTAACATATTATTTCTATGTGTAATTATGGCTGTAATCGAATGAGTTTTGGATTTCATGGTAAATGGCTAAATGAGCGTACATGATTGCTTTCTAGCATCCTGAATAGGTCCACCATGTTGGACTGGTTAATTAGCATGGAATTCAGCTACTTATGCTGTCATAGGCATATTCTGCCATTTACTCTTGTTTTGCAGCTCTACACTATGTTTAATGAGCATGAAATAGCGTGCTATTGTCTGCATGGCACACTGCAATCCTTACATGATAGCTGCACATAGTGTAGTCATTCACGAATCAGGTCCATTATATGGTGATTGGTGTTGGAAAACTTAAGGGTAAAATGATTAATGGTATATGAAGCAGAAATGAAACAATGTATTTGGAATGTTAAAAAGAATTAACAATTGGACCTTGTTTTAAAATGTCCAAGGGTAAAAATGTTGTGGGAAATTTTAATGACAATGGAGAAGTTTAGGAACATGAAAGATATGAACAAGAACATGCCATAAACAGATATTATATGGGTATGAAAATCAGTATAATGAGAAATTAGATAAAACGTGTATGCTACTGTAACACTAAGGAAGCAGGAACAAAAGTTTTGTTTAAAAAATGGATTGCAATAGATATTATAAGCAAGATTAAGTGCTGGTTATGCAAAAAGAGAGGAGTGGTTAAAGTTGTGGTGATGAAGAGTTATGATCATAATTATTTTAAATAAGTTATATTGGTTTTCTGTATTTTCATTGTGATTTGTCAAAAAAGGTGAGGTAAGAATCATGATGCAGTTTTTCTGTTATTTTTATGTGATGTTATAAAGTACCCCTACTCTGTTTGATAAGTGCTCTGTGATCTTTTGCATTCATCTGAGTTTCCACCAACTCAAGCAGATGGGACCTCAGTTTAACATCTCATATGAAATTCAAATTCTAGTTTATTTAAGTGCTTATTGCATAAGCACTAATATACTAAAATCGTTGAGTGCAGGTAATATTGCACAGAATAATATATAAGAAAATATTAATAAAACTATACAACACAGAAATGCAGGCCGGTGGCACACCTCATAAATGAGAAGAAAGGGATATAGCTTAAAGGATTGTTTAAAACCAATAAGTATCAACAGACACCCTCTACTACCCCGATAACAGGTTTTATATGTATGGTCTCTGAAAGCAAAAGATCACTGACAAGCTGAATTGAGGCAGACCTTTGGGATCTCAAACAGTCCCATGCTGGAACAGTGAAGGGCAAATACAGACCAATATTAAGCCAGAAACTTCTTAAGGTTAAAGGGAACTCAGGTTATTAAAGGGCAAATAAACCAGAGCTTTTATAAGTAATATTTGACTAACATGGCAACCAGTGCAGACTCCACAGAAGTGCATAATGTGATGGCGTTTAGGTATATGTGTCAGTAGCTGCACTGCACAGTACTGCACCATTTTATACATGGTCAAGTTCTGAGTCTGGAAACTTCAGCTACAGAGTGTAACAGTATCACCCCAGAAGATCCACAAATGTAATAAGATACATGATGAGAATGATATCCACAGATGAGAACAGCAGGCACCTGTCCTTTAAACGTGAGCTGGTCATCAAACACCATTCCATAATTAAGCACACAATTTGTTTTGTTAACTGGCTAAACCCATTGGACACAAGTACCCCTTTTTGGGGCCAACCCATGAGACCTGTCTTATTAATTGACTTGCTCAGAATCACAAAGTAGGGAAATGAAGGCTGAGCGAAGCAGACCCTGGAGTATGAGAAGCAACTTATTTCAGCTTATACCCTTAAATCCTCTGTGCCATCTACTCATGGCCTTAATCCTCTCTGCTAACTGACGTTTGTTACTACGTCAGGTAATCTCACTGAGAACAATGAAGGAGATGAATCAGGGATCGTGTTATAAGACTATGGCAATTATCTTGGCGTTGAGCTTGTACAACTTATCCAGGTGGATGTGGCCCATGTTGTGTTACTTTCTATCTGTCACCTGTTCAGCTGACTTAGAATCAAGCCAATATGCTACCATACAGACATCCTTGTACATGCAGTATTACATGACCTGGCATTGTGCTTTGACTTTTGAACTTGTATGAGTCATTTAAATATAGCAACATTGAATATAAGACATCTGAAAAAAAAAGTCCTATTTGCCCGCACACACACACACACACACACACACACACACACACACACACAAACACACACACACACACACACACACACACACACACACACACACACACACACACACACACACACACACACACACACACACACATACACACATATTTCATGCAACAAGAACTCAGGTAATGCTGAAATGCCATTTAATCATTATGTTTAAGGCTTGCGTGTTGAAAAGGCTGGAGAGAGTCTGCTTACTGTTGGTGTCAACCAGCACTGACAAGCAACAGCAAGTTTAATTTGCTCAAAGTCAGAGCAGCATGCATTAAATGAATCAGACCTCAGAGAGACAGAAATTACCACTGATTTTGTTTTAAGTATGCATCCCTAAATAGTCTATATCAAGTGTATAACTCCATAATTTTCTTTTTTCATTATTTGGTAACTAATTGAAGCCCACTAGAACCAGGTTTCAATTTTTGTGGTACCCAAGATTATTAGACATTTCCATGCTTCTGTCACAATAACAACAATACCCAAAAATGTAGTACATGCTTACAGAACTGGATTCTATTAGTAATGCACACCAGACTGATATATGGTATACATTTTATATGTCTAGACTACGGACATTGTCATAGTGCATAGAAATATAATTTGTAAGCAATCAATGTACAGCAAAAGTATAACTTGTTGAGGCAGCCCAATATCTTTACCAGAATTATTTGGTTATATGAGACAGTTCAGCTCAGACTATTGAGCATATCTTATTAATTTTTTTTTTATTCATCTGGTAGCCCCACATAGACACAAGTGTCTGTTTCCAGGGAAGACCCAGGAGCACGACCTGGTTAAGTGACCTACTTAGAACCACCCAGTAGATAAATGGTGGTGAAAGAAATCAGTCCCTGGATCCTAGACTTTGCCCCCATCCGTACTAACCTTAATCATTACAAAAATCAAAACTGAAACAATGCTGTAACAAATTTGGAGCAAATACCCTTTCAGAACCCACCACTGTATAGCACTAAAAAGCCTAAATTTGTTAGAACTAACCCATCAACTAACATATGCACAGCTTCTTACTACCAGTAAAATTATCCACAATCCATTTGCTTGTCTATCCCTAAATAACATTCTACACAAATATGTTCCCAGTTGGTCATTATGATCCATTGACCAAAAATTCCTGTCTGTCCACAAACCTATCAAATCTGCTGGGAATTGTCTATACTAGTACCATGTTACTAAGGCCCGGAACTCCTTACCTCTGTCCATCAGGTTAATACCCTCCCTCTCATCCTTCAAAACCATTCTGAAAGACTTTCTTTCCAAAAGCTCACACTGTTCTTACTCAACACCAGCATAAACTGTATCCCTAAATGTGAACAAATACCTGTTCATACCTAAAATCTCCTTACTATCCCTTCTTCACTCACTTCCTTACTGCTGTCAATATCTCTATCCTGGCTTTTTCTCTAAATATACCATAAGCCTGCTGTTCTCTTACTAAGTTTTGCAATTCCTGTTTGTATTATACTAGTTTACCTTTAATTTCTCTATAAACTGACTAAAAGTTCTCTAACTATTCAATCATTAACTTGTATCTATTCTTAACCAATGTTTTCATATAATGTCTAATCTGGTATAGTTATTTAAACAGTAGTTGTTTTTTGTATTATTTTTAAAGACTGTAAAATTATTGTTCTTAAATGTTTTGTGATACTTTGGAGCTTTTCTCCCCAGGCCTTTGCTGAAAGTGGACTCCTACCCAGTCTGACTTTCCCTATAACCAAATGTCAGCAATAGAGTCACCACCTTTCGTTGTGGCTAAAACTGGAGTAAGCTCACAGCCCTCACATCACCCATAACCCCAACCATTTCAGCCCCCTCTCCCATGCACGTTCCACCCATTTTGTGATGTCATTGTGACATCAGCAGACAGGAATACCCTCTTTTTCCATTCTTGGTGCCTGCTTTCAGCCGATTTACTATGCTTTTCTGTAAACAAGCATAATAAATCAGCCGATTTAACAAACTCTGATAGTCTGTTTCTTTTTTTGAAACAGAATACCGGAGTTTGTACAGTGTTTTCTGGACTATTGGAGAATCAATTTGATTTTCATATAGTCCGGAAAAAAAACGGATAGGTGGCAACCCTAGTCAATAAATAAATAAATAAATAAATAATAGACTAGAGGAAGGAACTCATTAACTGGCCAGAGCCATAATCCTCCAATATTCTCTTGGAGCTTTTCTCCCTGGGCCTACTCTGAAAAGTGGTATTTGACTAAACCCAGACAGATAAACCCAGTAAACAAAAAGCAAAATAAATTAACAAAAATAAAAATAAAAACAAAATCCTCAGCCCTACCTGTCAGTCTTACAAACTTCATTCTGTAGTCTTGGGTTTGAGTCCCTCAGTTGTCAGCTGCTAACAATAAAGCTCTCTTGTCCTGAGTTGTGAGTTGCAGTATGACGCACCCAAAAGATGAGAAAGTACCTCTGTAATAAAGGCCAGTTTTCATCTGCAACCAGATTTATTTTGCTGATTTTAAAACCTTGGTACTTGCTTAGTAAAGTCATTTGGAACTGGTGCGGCTGTTTGCTGGTTGGAGCAGGGGTAACTGAAATAGCTTTGGATGCTACTTAGTTGTGAATCACTCCCCTCCATGTACTCTGATTGGCTACCCGTTTACATTTGATTGGTTTAAATTTAGGAATATTGACCTTGTTCACTATCTTTTATACCAAACGTCTGTAATCTGTGTTACAGAGTGATTGAATTATGAGAAAGGAATTCTACAATCAAGACTGTTTTTCATCTGGGGATAGTCTACTCCACATAGTAGCTACTAGGCACTTTTTTTCATTGTCCTAATCTAAGCAGTTTGAGCTAGGGAACCACTTCCTGTGTCCTACTGTTTCAGGGTAAGGTTCTCCCAATCATAACCTCCTACTGTATCTTTTAATTATTTGTATTATTTCAATGCAGAACTCTAGCTAGGTTATCTGGTGCAGCTGAGAAAAAAAAAGGTCTTCTTGAAGTTGAGAACCAGACCCCTCCAAAAACACCTCATTCTGTAATTGTATCAAAAAAAACATTTGCTAGAAATGAATAAACCAGCTTCAGCACTTCATTTGTGACTGCAATGCAGTACTGGCATTCATTTCTGAATGTTGGTTCTATATTCCAGCAGTATTGGTACCTGCATATCATGTCTCCTGGGGCAGTCACTCCCCTTGCCCCACCATAGCTACACCTCTGTTTACATGGCTATTTGCTTTATAGTATTGGTCTCCTCTGATTGTTATCTGTTTCATGTTATTGTTACATTTTGATGCACTGCTGTGTGTATTTTGTTGTTGTCCTACCATATGGTATTACTGTCTTTAATATATTATCCTGGTTTTATCTGTTTCATATGGCTGTTCTACTGTATTCTTATCTTTAATACACTGATTTGTTTTATCTGCTTTACTGTGCTGTTCTTCTGATTACTGCATTTTTATTTCACCTCTTGTCCACACATAATTGCCGTTTAGAAATATAGTGGTGTTCTGCAAATTACACATATCTGACGTCTATAGCACTCTTGTATTACTGACACAGTGGTGGCACATTGTCACCCTAATATCTTTATAAGTCTCAATGTTGAGTGGGGTGATTTCTGAGGCACATGTATCCTATTGCAGTGTTCCCTATGGGATCTGTACTGCTGACATGATCACTACACTGGGCACCTGAATCTTTCCTGCAGCCCCCCCAAGTCTTGTACCACTTTGACTTAATTAGTCTACCATGTCACCTTAACCATTTCCACATTTGTCACATTCTAAGCCTCATGTGCACTTTGATTTAACTATTGCATCATGGTACCTGAGCCATTTTCTGTCAGTGACATTCCAAGTCTTGTTTGTACTTGACTTAATTGTTTGATTTCACTGCTGCACTGTGGTACCCATGCCTCTTCCTCATCTGTGACATACTAAGACTTGTTGCAGATGACTTTATTGTTTGATTTATTTGTTGCAATGCGTTACTTAATCTTTCATCATACTGGTGCACTCAAGCCACATGCCTGCTGACTGCATACCTTGATCCAGAGTGCTACCATCTACTTAATGCTATTAGTATTATCCATATGATATACTTGCCCTGTCTCCTCTTTACTGTTTTATCTGGTGCTTGGATTTTCTCTAATTAATATAATTGTTAAGTATTGTTACCTTATTATAGTTGCCTTATCAGATCTTTTCTTTGTACTGTCTTATCTGGCATTTGAATTTGCTGTTTGGTTTGACTAATTGTTTTGCATTTACATTGATATAATTACTACTCTCTGTTGCTGTGTTGACTTCTACCCATTAGCAAGTCTTCTATCTTCATCCACCCATCTAGCAAGACTTCTGTCTCCCTCTAACTACACAGTTAGTACTGATAGCTCCCATCCAGTATTGTTAGTCAGCTTCTAACCCTGTTTTAATAATCTACATCTCTTGTTGTTTTTGCTTGCCATGTTTTCTACCTCTTCTTTTACTCTAGTTTTCCCTTTTTATCTCTCCTTTATCTCTAATTCATATATTGCAATTCTTGAATTCACGCTCCCTATTTCTCTCATTTTCATTAACTCAAGTTCCACATCCTGCCCCCTGAATTCCATTTTTCCACTTTTAACTCTAGCCCATAACCCCATCCCTGATCAATAATCTTTACTTTACATCTTCTCTCGTGACTATGTCACCATGGGATTACAGACTGCTCTCACTTTGTTTGTTGCCAGTCTGTTAGGTCTACGAAGTCTGAGGTAGTTTAACAAATGTCTCATGTTTACTGGCAACCCCCTACAACTACCCACTACAGAATCCACCTGGAACAGTTGCTGACTGGAACCTAGTCTCTCCCCACCTATGGTTGTAATTAAGCAGTACACCTCCATATCACTACTACCTAACTCCAAGCCACTTACACTGAGCTTTGTAAGATATCTATCCCAAGCTTACAAAGCAATGTGTCATTATACACAAACCTCAGCCGATATTCCCACTTCTACCCCTATGCCACCACCTGCATCCACTTCACACACTACTACATCTTGTAGTTTGAGTTACCCAGGCAACAGGCCTACACTCTAAAAAGAGTCTCCAGTACACATAGCCATACACTCCACTCATGCCGATGAATGACTCCATAGTTAGAGATATTGACCCAACTGTAACTAGTACAAGGACAGGATGACTGTTAGCTGTTTCTCTGGAGCTAGAATTTATGATGTCACTAGGGTTCTTAGATCCCTCCAGCATAGATTTGTATATGACCTGTCTGTTGCTCATGTGGAAGTGAATGGCCTTAGATGCCGTCCCTTGTGGAAGTGCAAAGAGACATAACTCAGCTATTAGTGTACATCGCCAAGGAAGAAAAGAAGCTAGTCTTCAGTAATATCTTGCCATCATCAAGAATAATATCTAAATAATATCTATAAAAAATAATATATATAAATATATAAACAAATAAATAATATCTATAAATAAATAGAGTACAAACAAAAATGATTGACTTGAATAATTGTCTCAATAGCAGGTGCCATTCTAGGGAGAGATAATGTATGTCAGCATAGCAGACAATAATAGATGGTCCAGCTTGCTTTGCCAGGGATGGTGTTACTTCTGTACTTAGGGCTTCTACATATTTGCTAAAGCATTTGTTATCCCCCATAGTTCATTTTTTAGGTAAAGTCAGTCTTACGCATCTTCCAGTTTAAAAAATCATACTCTGGCTTATGTTGACTGGATACTGTTCAGTGTTAGGAGTATTAACAACAAAAAAACAACACAAGACCTTGAGGCCTTCCTAGCCCTCAAACACATACATGGACTTATAGTCACATGTACTTATAATTCCTGAAACGTGATTTCAATGTAACAAAGATACTCCATTTCTTTACCTGGGTTTAATGCCTATAACTTGTACTGCCCTTCTAGTGCTGGAGTGTGTATCTGTTTTCATCCAAAATCCCATCACCTCACATGAAATTTAACGTAGCATTAACCTCCTGGTATCTAAAAACAAAAAAAAGTTACTATATTATAGACAGTTATAGCACACCCTGTATGTCTTCCCCTCCCACTGAACATAATAACTATTTAAACCAGTTGGGATCCTGCCTATTGAAACCATAGGAGATTTCAACGACCTTAAAGTGATTTGTCATTCCTTTTAAGTGTTCTGGTTTTACTTATAGGTATTGCAACAACAGTGTTACTTACCATTATGGTAACTATTATGTATGTTTTCTTTGATGGAATTATTTATTTCCTAGCTGAAACTGTCAAAACAAAGCCTCTGTTCGCATTCTGAAGCTTATTTTTCTGTGAAACTCCACCTTTCGCCACAATGTCATGTTAGGTAAACTGCTAAGTAAAGGTGGAAATACTGAAGCATGGTGGGCTTTTGTAGAGACTTGCTCTTATTTTTTCCTTGGCTTCAACTATGACAGGATGAAAGCATTGTAAATTCATTCACATTCCGTTTTGTAATGTAATCAGTATTGCACTGGGTGTTTTACTATTTAACATGGCAGTACTTTTCAAGGAGTAACCATTAAGTTTGTGCAAGAGTGAAATATGTTGTATCTGTGTATTGTACTGCAGGTAGCCTCATGCCTGTTACAGTTCATTTTTAAAAAGGGCATGAATGATGTGCTTTTTTCTGTGGAAATGATTATTCATTTATGTATTGTTTTCAGGTGTATATGCCAAGATATGATGATATTTGCACTGTGCATACTTCTCAACTATCCAGCATATTGCAGAATCACTATATCAGAATATGAAAAGGGCATGAATGATGTGCTTTTTTCTGTGGAAATGATTATTCATTTATGTATTGTTTTCAGGTGTATATGCCAAGATATGATGATATTTGCACTGTGCATACTTCTCAACTATCCAGCATATTGCAGAAAGTCCCTGACTAGGTTCACACTCACACACACAAACATACACACAGACAGACACACACACACGGAACTTTAAAATAATATTGCTGCATACTGCATATATGACTTCCATGTGTACCTCACAATCTATCTCAGCGATATACTCCCAGCACTATCATCATTCCGCCCTCTCTCCATCACCCTCCAAAAAGTTTCAGGAATGAAATATTTTCCCTCATAAATTGCACTACATTCCCGTCCTATAGATTTATACTATATTCTCTTCAGAAATTAAACAAACAAACAAAAAAAAAAAAAGATCACTTTACACGGAGGAGAATTTAAACAATGAACCATAACTCACTCCCTTGCCAAAGAGCAACTGTGTGTGGGTTTGTGTGTGTTTTTGCATGTGTTTGCGTATGTACACATCTGCATGTTGATGTGTAACAATGTGTGAAACACAGCTTCTCTGAGGATCATTACTGACCAGTCATAATTTCATATTCATAGCTAACTTTTTACAGATCCATACCATTCACTAACTTTTTCCCTTACTTACCAAATAAAAACATTGTATTAACAAAAATAACTAACAGTGATAACAGTGTGCCCACAAAGTGAAAGTAATGCATTCACTAGTTTTAAAACTGTATACATATACTGTATATTATATTTCATTCAGTAACCAGCAGAAGCAGCATAACTAGGCTGTGGTGAAGGAGACAGCCATTCCTGGTGCAAGGTTTCAGGGGCAAAATTGTAGTACCCCAGTCACTTCTGAATGCTGGTATGGAAATGAATTGAGATACTGCTTGTGCAGTCAGGACTGTGGACTCTTTTTTGCTCCTCATTTGGAGATGAGGGGTGAGTACACAGGAACTGGCAGGGAGTGAGGAGATCCAGATCAGACAATGTCTTGCATCAAATTTCTTTTTTAGCCCATCTCAGCTTAGTATTCCAGTCCGATTATTTCTGCATGTTATGTAGGAAGCTTTGACCTATCCTTAATGAAAAGGCTGAGGCTTAACCAGAGTTACTTGCTATGGTTATTTCTTTGTCAGAGCAGAAGGAATAAAATTTTGATTTTTAACTGCTATCTCCTTTGGTCACTCACCTGGGAGGATGGCTGTTGTGATATGATGACATGATGGTCTAGCTATATGCTAATTGAAGGGGAGAACTAAGGCAGGTGGAGAACTATGTAGGCATAACCAGAATATTACATGCTTGATGGTATTCTACTTATTTCAGATAGCTGTATACAGCACTGTGTTATGCAGAACTTCACTTAAATTGGTTTAAGCATATTTTTTTCTGATTTTCACAGGTGTTGCAGTGCACATTAATGAAATGTAGGTACAGGGGCAATTGTTCTCCAATAAACACCATGTTGCAGATTAATTGTTCACTGAGCACTACAGATGCTGCAATGATCAATTCCTTTTTGGGTATGTTAGCACAGTGTTCGGTTGACAGGCATACCATATTCATTCCCCCACAATATGATTATTTACATCCAGCACACGTTTAATATTTGCTGCCATATTAACCTCAATTTGATAAGTTAATCAAGTAGGTTATTTCTCTTTGAGCAGTAACCTGGCCAAGCCTATCACTTCCGTTGGGTTTGTTACATTATGTTATTAAGAACAGAGAAATTCAAGCATTCGGGTGCATCAGCTTAATATTGGTCTTTTATTTTTGTGATTCATGGCTGAACACTGCCTGCTATCCTTCCTCCTGAAAGCCACGCGTTAAACCATCATCTTTTTTCTCTCTATGATTACAGAATTTAAGGAACTACAGATATTTAGCTTCCTTTTTTGAAAGTTCTAATTATACAGTGTTGCAAACTGCAGTTGTCTTGCAATATGTATCATCGAGTGAAGATGACATTCATTCCTTATTTCTCAATCTGCAGTTACACAACAGAGAGCACTGTCAGTCGAGGCTCAGAATGAAATATACAAAAGACTACTGACTTGTAATGTGTTTTAAATCTGTTGTAAATAAGGATTATAAACTTCAAGACAAAACTGGTCAAGATTTCATGTGGATTAAGATACTAAGGCTGGACAATGAAGATGGCACTGGATGTTCTTTGGTGCTACTCTCTTTTTTCTTTGTCTGGTGAGTATCCTGTTCAAATCCTTGAATGTTTATTTTATTAATTTTGCTATGTAGTATCTCCAGTTTGAAAAAACAAATTAAAAGAGATGTATTTCATTATAGGCAATGATTAAAATACTGCAGTGAAAAAGAACAGAAGTACTTTCACTCTTGATTTGGAAAAAATAAACAGAAATTAACTGCTGAAGTGTCAGATCCAGGATGTTGCAAAATTAAGTTCAGTTTCAGTGTTGGTATCTTCAGAGAGACTATACAAATATCTAATCAGTTCCTTCTAAATTACATTTTTTTTCATTTTTGAATTATCTTTACCTCATAGTCTATATTTATGGCTGACTTGAATCCTGGCTCTATATTTCCCAAGGCAGGTTAACATTTTTCATAATTCCAATGGCACATTTTAAAGAAAAGGATGTTAAAAATCATACTTTCTTTGAAGGGAAACATCTCCATAGTTTATGAACATGTTAATAGCAGAAGATTTAACAGTCACTCTTGTCCATCTGGTGCTCCTTAACAACCCCCCCCCCCCCACACACACACACACAGACACACACACTCAAACTTGCATGCACGCACACACACACACACACACACACACATACACGCGCGCACGTGCACACACACACACACACGCACACATGCACACATGCACACGCGCACACGCACACGTGCACGCACACACATACACACACACAAATACGCTACTTCTCTTTAGTGATATGTTCTGAATCAGATGTAATGGATGAAAGGTATGAAGTAAAAATTGAGTCCATGGGGAAAAATCATCTGTGCTCCACAACAACTGGTGAGGTATTAGATAGTAAATGTTTTGGATACACTTGCTGGGTTAACAAACAGCCCTATTTCATTATTTCTATATAAACTTTGATACTCACCGCATACCTCTCAACTGTACAGATTTTCACAGAATGTACAGATTTTTGCCCCGTATTTTTGGCCTGTTTCACATAAATTTGCAGTTTTCTGGAAAATCACTGGAAATCATTGAGATTTGAAATCAGAAAATAATGTCAGCCATTTCAGATTTAGATTTAATAATCTTCAGAAAATTCAAGCTAATGCAAAATCTGTTATTCTATCAACTTTCTAAGTTTATAAGAGCAATATTTCAACAGTGAGTTATTGCTAGAGAATAAGGTCATGTTGTTTAGGTCTGACTGCCATAGACATTCCTCCTTTACAGAATGGGAAAGAGGAATCATTGCCTCTAGGAAATCTGAAGACTAGTTCCAGATGCTTATGAGAGTCCACAGTGGTATATTCATGTGATACTCTTGCATGAAGAATTAGAGGTTTGCAGGATGACATATATCCCATGACTCTTGTGCATTGCCTGATTATAATGGCATATTGCAGGAGAATATTTATTAGGACAATCTGAATTTTCAAATTACTGCCTTGGGGAGGAAGGCTTTCATCTGGACAAAATATGTTTACAGCCTCCCACTAAGACACTAAAGAAGCAGGGGTAAAAGATGGTTTCTTGTAGTTTATTGGGGAGGGTGGCATGTTGGGAAAGAAACAAGGCAGAATGGGGAGAACATTGGACAAGACAGTAGGATAGTGATAGAGGAGGGAGCTGAAAGGGAAATGGCTGCTCTTATGGAGGATAAAGCTCAAGGACTGGATGAGCTACCTCTCAGAGTCCTCCGAAATATGGTTAGTGTGTTGACAGAGCCCTACAATGGAGATCTTCAACAGGTCACTTGCTAGAGTAGAAGTGCCAGAGGACTGGAAGTCAGCAATTATGATTATCTGGTACAAGGGGAGGACCATAAAAAATCCAGGGAACTGCAGGCCTGTGAACTTACAAACTGTAGCAGGAAGTGCCATGGAGAGAATCTTGTGGAGACAGTTCATAACATTTCTAAAAGACAGTATTCTACAGGACAGCAACAAACATGGGTTCATGGCCAGAAGGCTACTTCAGTCACATCTGATCCAGTTTTATGAATAGGTTACAGGGAAACTTGTCAGGTGAGTATACGTAGATGCAATCTATGTGAACTTCATTAAGCCATCTGACTCCTTTCCCACAGGAGGTTGATGGGAAAACTGAAGGAGTTGGGATAGGATCAAATCTGATAAACTGGATAGCTGCATGGTGAATGGAAGGAAACAGGGGGTTGTCAGATGGCCAGGCTCAGAAATTAAGAAAGTGACTAATGGAGTACTACAGGGTCTGTATCAGGACCAGAACTTTTCAGTATGCTTGTCTTAGGGACTTCTGGGGAATAGAGAACAAGATAATGTGCTAATGGTACAAAGCTAGGTATAGCAGTGGGGGATACGAGGAGTCTAGAGAAAAAAACTGGAGAGGTTGAATAAGTGGGCAGAAAGGTGACAGTTGAGATTCATTTCAAACAAATGCAAAGCATTGTATTTTGGCAACAGCAACCTTGAAGTGAAATATCATCTGATGGGAGTGGGACTTATTGGCAGCAGAGCAGAAAAAGGATCTGTATGTGGTAGTCACAGCTGGAATGGAGCACATGGAGCAGTGATAGGGTCGTGACAACAGCTAACAGGATGAGGTAATGGTTCCAGTCCACAGGGCCTTGGTCAGACAGCACTTTTACTTTATCTGTTTGTTAACCAGGTAAGCTAGCTGGACAAAGTGATGCTTTTCAGGAGAGACTCAGGAGGACTCTCTGGTTAAGTGACTTGCTCAAGATCACATAGTAGGCGAAAAAAGGAGGAAGGAATCCAACCTTGTACCCTTCTGACTACAGGAAGCAAGTCATTAACAGCTTAGAGCTTTAATTCTCTGTGCTCATTGTCAGGCTAACACATTGAATACAGCATGTAGTTCTGGAGACAAATACAGAGAAAAGAACATCAAGTTATTGGAAGTATTCCAGAGAAGACTTCCAAAAAGATACATGGGATGGAGGGAAGGGAATATGACCATGGGGCACAGAAGTTAGAGCTCTTTCACTTCAGAATCAGAAGATACAGAGAGACATGATATCTGTTCACAAGATCGTACAAGCTAGATGTGAATGTGTTGTTCTGAACATGAAGGATGGAGGGGAAGGATGAGGCACATGCAACATATTGCAGGGACTAATTACTCCTTGGATCTCCAAAAGCACTTTTTTCACAGATAGGATAGTGGACCTATCGAATGAACTACTAGAATGAGTGGTAGAAAGGGACTCCAAAATAGCATTCAAGAAAAAGTGGACAAGTAGAAAAATGGTAAGGGGGAAGATAGGGATGAAGAGGAGGTAGGATGCTAAAACATTTAAAAACCAGACTAGATAGGGTTATTGTATCCTCTCATTAAATAAATGCAACAGTGATTTCAAAAGACTGCATCAGAGGGGCTGATAGATGTCTGAATTACACTAACATTTGTTGAGACATCTTTCAACCTCTTAGTACAAGATTCAGGGACAAATCCAAAAGGGAAAAAAACAGTGAGGAGCACAGAGCCAAAATGAAGACATGTTTTAAATACTGATCTTAAGTAGCTAAAAATTTGCTATAATATATATATATTTTTTTGAATTAGCATTCATTTTTCTGAAGGATATGAAATCGGAAACTCAGATGTCTGTCATTATTTAATGATTGTAGTCTTCAGTAATTTTCCAGAAAACCACAAATTCCAGCTTTTTTGAATGAGCTGTTAAGAGTTTATAGTCCTGTAAGGCAGCTCATGTCATCGACTTGGGGCTGCTAGCTGTTTCAAGGGGTTAGTATAAGACATTTGGCAAGATTTGTCATTATATCTTACCTTAGTCCTTTGAAATTAGCTGCCTGACTCAGACAAATGACTCAGTTGTTTTTTTTTTGTTTTTTAGACCACTGCAATACAATTGGATTTAGAAGGGTATACTGTGAGTCTAGCAAGGTTATATACCTCTTTTGTGTTTAGAACCTTATATTTTACTTTGGTCAAGTTCATTTTAATTGTTTATTTTACTGCACTAAAGTGCAACTAATTATTTTTATGGGAATTGTTTTGGTTTAGGCATTTAAATGTTTTTAAATAAAATAAAAATGTTCATGTCTTAGGCTAGAGCTCCGATAAGAAACAATATGCTCTAATTTTCTTAGCAAATCTGAGCAGCAGCATTGATTATCTTTCCAGTGGTAATGTGCCAGCAGGTATGGATTCTTCTGGACCAAGTAAAGGAAGAAGGAGAAATTGTTGAGGGATCTGCTTTGGGGGTATTATGAAAACCATGTCTTTACTGAGGGACTTATAAAGCCAGTCTGCTTTCTTTGGTGATTGTACCATGACCTTTTGCTTTCAAAATGTTTGAGAAGCATGGAACAGAAGAGTGACTGTCCATTGTGATTTAGGCATTACTATACTTTTCATGTATGTGTATTTTCAGGGAATGATGGATGATTAGTAGATCAGATGAAAAATGATCCAGTGTAATTTAAGATTTCTGCAAAAGTAATTTCTCATGGTTTACCAGAAGTTTCAGAGAATGTCTCCTCAAGTTCTGAATATGGGGATGAAAGGGATTTTGTTTTAGGCCATGTACAAATCTTCCTCTTTCCCTAAGGATAAAGGGCAAGTACTTCTTTTGTATTTTTTTAACTCTCTTTGACTTTTGGTAAGAGTAAGGTTCACATCTATAATTTTTGGTGATGTGCTTTTGTGCACAAGAGAGATGAATATGGATTCCCACTGTTTTCTGGCTGCTTCTTGCACAGTATTAAAATGCACTTGTTAAATATCTTGTAGTCTTAAGGCAGGCATAGGGAATACAGGAGCATCAACTGAAGGCCTGGAAGTATATAAAGCCTCTATAGCTGTGTTTTGTTTTGGTTGTTAGTATAATGTATTCCAGGTTAGTCCCTTGTTTTATATCTATGGAACTGAGGATTGCTTTTATGTAAGTGCTGACAAAAGGGCTACTTTGAATCTAAAAGACTGTACCACTGGATGCTGAGGATGGCCTTTAGGTGTTTTGGCGACAGACTTGTGACATCTTTTTTGGGAGCCTCAAAATGGAAGCATTGTGTTCCTCTTGCCAAATTTACTTGTTGTCTGCTTAAGCAACAATTGAATGTTTTATGCTTGTCTGTCTTAGTCTTATCCTCTTTCTTTCTTTCTTTCTTTCTTTCTTTCTTTCTTTCTTTATTTATTTCTTTCTTTCTCCAAATTTCTCTTTCTGAAGCCATTGGGAGTTTTCTTTATGTTTGGAAGTCTACTTTCCTTTAGAATATTCCTCTAAAATTTTATGCATTTCTCCATTAAATAGAAAATGAATCTTTCTAATGCCTGTTAGCCTTGCTGCATTTTAATAAGCATCACAAGTCTCTAATTGTGTTTAGGGCTCAGACAGAGCAAACTCTGGATGCACTTGTCTGCCACAAGCACACGTCTGCCACAAGCACACTTGTCAATGAATAAACTGAAAAGACGCAACCTTACGTACTCCAGTGTTGAGAAACTGCACTTTGTCTTGATCTAAAGATTTTCTACTCTGGAACCTGTGTGTAGTTAATAGCATCAGCACTGCTTAATTAAATATCTCTGCAGTGATACTGAAGTTAAAAAATGTAGGCACATGTTAAGTCTTAAATGAAAATATTTGATAAAAATATTTGATAAAAATAAAATAGATTTGTTATGTATGTTGTTAGAAATAGTTCTTGATAATAACATCTTTTTGTTCCAAAACAATTGTTATAAACAAACAACAGGTGTAGCAATGGGCACCAGCTGTGCTAACTCTTACGCTAACCTAGTCATGGTAGTCTGGGAGCTGCAACACTTGTTAATGATGCCACAAATAATATATTACAGAAGGTTTGTGGATGACCTCTTTGTTCTTTGGCAAGGTGATGAAATGTCTCTATTACAATTTTATGAAAGAATCAACAATAGTAATGACTTTTTAAAATTTACTATGAAACATTCTAGGGAAACTATAGATTATCTAGATGTTACTGTTTATATACAACAAGGGGTATGTAGCACTAAGATATTTAGAAAACCCTGTTATAAACCATCTTACTTACACAGAGATAACATGCACAACCCCAGAATTTTTCACAACATTGTCAAAGGACAAGGAATGCGTACATCTAGATTATGTTGCAATCAAGAAATGTATGATAAAGAATTGATTAAATTAAAGGCTCATCTTATTGGAAGAGGTTATGATGAATTGGAAATTAATAAAATCTATAAACAAGTAAAATCACAAAGAGGAGGTCAAGCCAAACCATATTTTCACATAGACAAGGAGATTTTCAGAATATAAGTTTGAGAACAGCTCCCACCAGATTACCTATTATTTTACCCTATGCTGTAAATGTAAACATAATACAAGAGATTATAGCTCAAAATTGGCATATTTTGTTAATAGATGATCGGATAGCTAATATAGTAGGAAATTATCCCACTTTTATATATAAAAATAAAACATGTTTAAAACATTTATTATGCTACCCAGCTAATGTGATAAATAATGCTGATGTGATGTGGCTAGGCACTAAAAAGTGTGGTAAATGTGCACAATGTCAATATATTGATGAATCACGCTTCTTTAGACACCCTGATACTGGTTACTTATGGGAGTTAAGAAACTCTAGTACTTGTATTACAAAAAACCTGGTGTATATAGCAACCTGCATAGAATGTTTTTCATTCTATGTAGGTAAAACTAATCGCTCTCTACGTGAACGAATTAGGAACCACATATACTGCACTACTAAGGGATTTGTCTATAGCGCACTAAATAAACACACATTACTTTTAGGAGAGCAACATCAGTTTAGGTTTCAAGTACTACAATTACAAAATACAAATATAAGAATGAGTGACTTAGTAAATGATACTGAAACCTTGGAAATTCAATGGATTTTAAGGCTAGGTGCACATAGGGGGCATGGCCTTAATGATACAGTACCTTTAAAACCCATATTAAAAAACAGAAGAATTAAGTGAGTAAAAATCTTTAGTAAGATAGCTTCACTATTTGACCTTAGGAATGTGTTGTTATTTATTGAATTGCTATACTAAAGTGATTTTATATTTGCTCTGATATATTTTTATGTGTTATATATTTATATATATATTTTTATTTAAGCATAGGGTATATATCTTTAAATGGCTCCTTTGTTTAATTAATTGATTGTTCCATTAGAGCCATTGGTTAGAAATTAATTGTTTTAACTATTTAAACATGGATACTGCATTTTGAATATACGTCTGATGAAGCGTTTTTTTAGTACAGTGAAAGTGCTTACGTTCTTTTGGTCAAATAAATATTGTATTTTACACTAATTTAATCCTGTTGCCTTCCTGAAGATTTGCCTTGCTTTGGTTGTGTTCAAAATCTTAAATGAAAGTATGGACAACAACTACCAAATCTGTGGAAATGAATTTTTCAAATGAAATGGAAACTCCTAAGCTTGACCATTTTTTGCACTAAATGCTTCATAAAAATCTGCAGATCATTGGTTATTTTAATTTTGAGGCAGTGCTGCAGATAAATGCAACATGCCTGCACCATGTGACAGATCCTTTATATTAGAAACAAGCAATAGCATTTATTGCAGCCTTTTTTAATTGAACAAAACTTGTTTTTCTTTAAATTGACAACTGAGCAAAGGAGACTGAATCTTAATTCTGTGTGTGAGTTACTTCAATAACATGACTGAAATGTGTTCACACTTATTAGGGGTGTTAAAATGAGCAGAAGTGTTTCAGTCCTGCCACATTTAGTTTTATGTTAAACCCGTAGTGTTCTGGATTTACTTTGGCTTACAAGTTAAAAATAATGACAAAACAGTAGGCAGATGTGACTATTTACTAACCTAAATGGTGCTTAGCAAGTTATAATTCTGGAAAAAAATGAGCACTGTAGGTCTGTCAGCTCCTAATTTGCTGGTGCTTTACACTGGAAAGACAAGAACATTGACAATATTAATTAGCTACTCCAAACTGGACAATCCCAAGCATATGTACATTAATTATAGCATAAAGACAGTAAATAAAGAAATTGTCTAGCAATGAGAAGACAGTAGAACTTGCTAGGCCAGCATTAGGCCATTTGGACAAATTTGGCCCAACAGGGTGCCCCACTGTCAGTGGGGCCCTGCACTAGGCAATGAAAGGATCATTACACCTTACATTATCAGGAGATTTGCCTGAGAAACACTACAGCAAAGTGCAAGAATTTTCATATTAGTAGTCTTGCTCCCACAGTAGTTACAAATCCCCTTAGAGTGGATTACATTTCCCATCATGCATTGAACTAGTGATTAGTCCAATATTACTAGTAACTGCAGTTTCACGTCTCTTGTATGGTATGCAGTGATAGCTGCTCATTCTTCCATAGTTGTCAGTTGGTGTGACTCAGTTCTGAATAAAGTTTTCAACCAGAACTGTGTCAGATTAGCCATCTGGTTTTGAGTGCTGCTCCAGTTACTACCATGCAAAATAAGTCTAGACGTACGTTGAAGACTGTTAGAAAGGTAATGTGCTTTCTATTGCTTATCTTGCTGATGCATGGTTTATGAATGCTATCAAATGAATGCAATTAGTAAAAATAACTGTGGAATTGTTAGACTCACAGGGCATTAAAAGTAAGCATAACAAAAAAGAAATAAAAAATAGCAGATACAGTGATGTGAGGTCACTTCTGATCACTAAGACCTGTGACACGCAGAATGCTACCAATTCAACAATGTGGCAGAGAAAGGTTTACTGCAGTCACACACAAGAGAAAAATAATCCCAGAGAGCAGAAACAAGATGTGTGTGTGTATGTGTGTGTGTGAGTGTGTGTGTGTGTGAGTGTGTGTGTGTGTTGTGTGTGTGTGTGTGTGTGTGTGTGCATGCACACGTGCACATGCTTGTGTGCGCATGTGTGTGTGCATGTATGTGTGTGTGTGTGTGTGTGTGTGTGTGTGTGTGTGTGTGTGTGTGTGTGTATGTGTGTGTGTGCTGAGTAGTGGGAGGTAGAGGTGGACAAAAAGATAATTCACTTGACTGAAAGAGGAAAAAAAATAACATCACTAGTTTCATTCATATACTGGACTTGCAAACGTTCAATAGTGATCAGTGATCACCCCAGTAATCAAATGTACAATAAAATAAAATAAATTCACTACAAGAGTACCACAGTTTTAGAATCATATACAAAACAGGGAGACAGACAGAAACATAAAATTAGAAATGGTTGGATTGAACTGGGGAGGAGTTTTAGGGGGAAAGATGTCAAAGCAAGCTGAACAAACTGTGTTGATTTATCCGTTCTTTCTATAGCCACATGGATTTGATTAAGGCACTCTGGTTTCTTCTCACATGCCAAAAAATAACACTGAGCAACTTTAAATTATTTCTGCATGTAACCTTTATCGTTATGCTTGTGAGCTGGGATATGAATGGAAAAGATCATTAGTCCACTTACCTAGTTTAACAAATACTTTAATAAATAAAAATAAACTTTCAGAAATAGTTTTAAGTGGAGTGGTGTGTGAGCGATGCAGTCTCAAAGGAAAGGCCAGACATTATTACTATTATCATTGTTGAGCATTTAGATGAAGTTTAACTGTTTTAACTGAGTAAGGAAGTCCAATAATTCAGAGAAAGTGCAAGAAATGACTGTAAGCTTGTTAAGGAAGAAAGGCATAGCTTGAGATCAGAATGTATAGTGGAGGTTAGAAATTTTGGTTCCCTATTAGACAACTGAAGAAGCATTCTTTCGAATGCATATTGGTCAAACTGAAAAGACTGAAACGGCAAAATATCGAAGCGGCTTTTAAGTAAATTCTTTCCCTGGGAAAGAATTTGCTTGGCCGCTTCATTACTTTGCCATTTTCGGCAATGTAGTGCGGTTTCAGAGTTGGTATATTTAAGTAGGGGTGAAGCCCCCCACTTAATGTAAAGCTTTAAGTGTTTTATTTTATTTTTTTTGTTGGAACAGCGATCTCACTGTTCTGACAGTTCGAAATTGTAAGCTTTCGCTTACATAGGGTCGATTAATCACCGTTCGCTTTTTTAAGCGTTCGGTGATCTAATGTAGACCCAGAATTTCTCATGTTCTTTTAGCACCTTCAGTCTTCCCACTTCTATTACATGCAAGCCCACTGACTCATTTCTACATTACTTCCTGATATTCAAGGACAATGGACATGAAACATGTAAACTAGAGCCTGTGATGAATTCCAAAATTTTACCAGGTATTAAGCGAACGAGCCTGCTTCTTAGTAATAATGTCTGCTTAGTTTTGTCTGCAAAACCTCCCTAGGATGCTGGAGCATGTGTACAGCACTTAAATTTCTAAAGATATTTTATTTATTTAGTTTTAGTTTGTTAATCAGTGAAAAGCACTAATCCACCTACACCATTTTCAGGCTTAGCATAGTGGAAAACAATTCAAGAGACAATAAACTTTAATCAATATCAGTGCAACAGTGATTGTGTAAGAGCAAGCATACAAGGAGCTATAAGTTAGGATAATATGCAGCATAAATAATCACAATTTTAAGTAGTCATGATATAAAAATGTAGTCAGTAAAATAGTTAAGAAGAGTTATTGTACACATATCATTGTATAATATACCATTTCTATAGAGCAAATGATATACAAAGAACAAAGCATTAAAGCTGTGCACAACTGTTCAGTATGTCATGTGAAGGGGAGTAAGACATGATTCAGATGAGGGGGAAGAGGGGGAATAAAAAAAAATGTTCAGCTACCTCCTACCCTGCTGCAGGAGATCCATGCAAACTATAGAAGTTTGGGGACTCATACGCCTGGATGCACCCACCCAGTGAAACATCAGTCAGGCCATTTACAGAGTGGCTGAGCAAGTTAAGAATACCCTGAAAAAAGAAACAGAAGAGATGTTGATTCTGGGGGTAACCAGGAGTCCAGTTGTTTCCTTATCTTATGACAAAGTATAAGGTGATAAGGAAACATTTTATTGTTAGTACACATTAAAAGCAAACATTGATATACCTAACTGAAAAAGTCCTATGTTCAAGAAGCCAGGAAGTGAAGGGAATGATGAGGTGGTAGATAGTGAGTTAGCTGAGGGGCCCCACCAAAATGACCCAGATTGGGCCCACAATTGCTAAGGCTGGCCTTGGAACTTGCTGACTCTGAATTTACAAAATAAAGCACAGTTTACTTAACAACTTTGCACAGCTCACTGCAATTAGCCACTCAATACTTTTTTGTTCCCAGTGGTTCTTGGAATTGCAACAGCTAATGTCTATTCAGGTAACAGGCACTTACAACAGCTAGTTTAAGGGAAGCAATGTGCTGCAGATGACAGAACATGTAATCTTGACTTCCTTTCACGTATCATGCACACACATATGTAAATTTCAGCTGTGTTTATAACTGTGGCTAATCTGAGCAGAAGTCTGCAGAAAATAAATAAGACATTTTAGAATAAGCAGTTTTCCATCCTTTTGTACTCATATTTGCAGAATTTTATCTCGATTCTCGGCTGGAGCACCTTCTGTGGGGAGTCTGCATGTTCACCCCACGGTCGAGTGGTGTTTGAAAGACATGCGTATATGGGCGTACCTTCGTTGAAGGTTGGGCATTGAGCTGTCACCTCAGCACCATAAAAATCTACTGCCAATCATTAGCGGACAGGAGTTCCGCTGTGGTAACTCCTAACCGAAGCCGAAAGAAGAACATTTGCAGAATTTTATCACCTTGGCTTCATTTTCTCAAGCCACAGCATTATAGCTGTGTGGTCTGTTCATAGGTTCATAGGTTGGTACTAAGCTATCAGCCCTAGGGCCTATACAAGCCTAGCCATAACAATTCCCTGGCTATTTCTTCCCACATTATTTACTTTCCTGGACCCCTGTCTAGCAGGGCGACTGACGTGATCCCTGGGGTGAATTTCCTTTCTCCCATCCAAATGTCAAGGTTCCTCTTGAAGAGGTCCAAAGAGGCACTCTGCTTGACATCTATGGGCAATCTATTCCAGAGTCTGGGGAGTCTCTGGGTCAGGAACCTATCCCTCCGGCATGTTTTGTTTATTGTGATGACAAGGTTTAGATCCCTGGAACGTGTAGCTCTGAGGGATTGGGATTTCTTTAAGTGTAGCATGTCCAACAGCTCTGGGTTTGACATGGCCTTGTATGTTAAGCAGAGATCGCCTCTGAGTAGACGATATGCGACAGAGTATAGCTTGAGTTTTTTAAGGCGGTCAGCGTAGGGCATCTGCTTTAGGCCTGTGATTCTTTTAGTGAGGTATTTCTGAGGCTTTTCCAGTTGTTGCAGATGTCTTGAGAGGTACATACCAAATGGGGCGTTGTATTCTATAATGGGTCTAATGAGGGATGCTCAAGGTTGCGGTGAATAAAGATTTCTGGTAAATGTAGTAAAAAAATGTTGATGCGACTGATCTAGGATGCCTCTTTACTGATAAAAAAAAAAATTAATAACAAAACCAGTATACAAATGGTGGGATCAGTTTGAACCCTGTGTACTCTTTCCTTGTACATAGAGTAGCTATTCCTTCAGTTCATACCATTTAAATGAACCTCCTATTCTTCTTGTCCTAGTAAAATCTATTTTTTTTAAACAAGCTTAATATTTGTTGTTTATTAAATGAAAAAAAAAAATTGCATGTAATGCAAGTAGAAGGCAGAAACCTATACATGGAGAAAAAACATGATGCTGCTATTGTTAAAACATGCAGCATCACACATAACACATAAGGCATAAGTCCTTGGGGTACAGTTACTATCAGTTGTTGCACTTAGAGCGCTAAAGTTACTCCTTCTTTCATATCTAACTGCTTAGTACACACTGCAGCTCTTAAGATATTAACCCAATTTTAAATCTTACCTTTAAAATTTGCAACATCTACTCCAAGACCACCAATTATTGGAGAGCCCACATACTGCCTTTCAGTAGTCATCTTGGGATTAGTTCTTCTGTTTTGCTCCTGGTGAGAGAAGGAGCATAGGGACATTATTTCCTGGGGACTGCTGATCACAGGAAAGCCTAATCACTGCTTCATAGGTGCCAGCTTGGAATTTGCACTTATATTTTTCACCTGGTGAGAGAAAGAGCAGAGTGCACTGATTATTGCCTGTGTCTGATTGGGCATTGAGTGTTTGGGCTTACTGACTGGTCTGGTTGCTATTCAAGGCATATACTAGGAAAAGGCTACAACAGCCTTGTATCATCTGGAACAAGACTGCTGATCACCGAAACTCCAGTGGCCTGTTTTTCATCTTGGGATTGGAGTGCCTGTTTGTTTTTTTTTTTTTTTTTTTTTTTTGAGAGAAGAAGCAAAGGAGCAATGTATCACAGCAGAGTGAAGCTGTGGTGAGACCAACATTTGTAGTAGCCAGACAATAGCTGTTCATAGGAATCCCCTCTTTTCATCATTCTTAACAAAGCTAATTCTTACTTTTCAATAAGTACTGCTTGACTTGCTACTGTATAACCTAAAATATCTTTCTAAATACTTTGCCCAGAAATCATACTTACTAGTTTCCCTTCAGTGTTTGGCAGTGCCCTGTATAGAAGCAGATGCCTTGAGTTGACATTTTTCCTGTAAAAGCATCCTTGAAATTTCACCACTACCTAGCTGCATACAGGACAACTAGTTTGCAGTGACAAGCACTGCCCTCAGAGTTGCAAACTGGATACTCCTGACAGTAATTTATATTCTCATTTCAGCTGTCTAATCAATAAAAAAGGGTCTGTTGCCATGGACATGAACTTTTCTTGGTGGATATGGGCATTCTGAGACAATGCAGAAATTGCCTCATGTTTACTGACAACCAGTTCATTCTCAAACAAACTGATATGGTATGTGAGAGATGTATTTACACAATGTCACAGGAGGTAAATCTGTCATATAAAAGCACTCCTAATGTCAGTCAGGTTGTCAGTAGTACACACACTGCACCCATCACACACAGTTCAAAACAGATACATAGACCCACATATACTGAGGCACTTAAATGTAACCTTCTTAAACATCAAATATCTCTTAGACGAAGTACTCATAACAAATACCCTCAGCAGCCCTGAATGCACTCTTTCAAAACAATACCCACATCAACACATGCAGCCTCATCTCATTGAGCCTCTACTTCTAAGCCCATAAGGCAAGCCACTGCACAATCCAACATTTTGGTCATTGGAGACTCTATTGTGAGGCATACTGATGTCCCTCTCACCAGGCCGAGTAAGGAGAAAATCATAGTCAGTTGCTTATTGGGGCCAGGATCTGCCACATTTCACATGCACTCAAATCACTGGACCACAAGTACCAGTATGAATCAGTCATAGTCCATGTGGGTGTAAATGACCTGAGATGTACCTCCTTAGACTATATGAAGAGAAATATCATGGAGCTCTCAGAATATACATCCCAGGCTGGCATGAGGCTAGCAGTGAAAAGCATTTTACCTTCTCCAAGGATGATAGGTGACAGGTGCTGACTTTGTGGGAGCATGGGCAAAATTCTTGTCTAGGCTTATAAGGGCATCTGGACCAATTGCCTAGTATCATCCTATGAACCTATGAACCTATGATGTCACAATACGAACAGAAGATGACTGACTAATATTTGGCTTAGTTCTTGGTGTCATTCTAAGGGGTGCAATATTTGTCAGCATGGAAGGAGATAGCCAACAGACTACATTACTTTGCTAGGAATGATCTGCACCTCTCCCCTCTAGGCTTCGAATATTAGCTAAAACACTGTCATCCCCATAGTGCATTTTTAGACAATGCCAAACTGAAAGAACTTCCAACATAGTAAATAAAAAACATGAAAATCTAAAGGTGTTACAGCTCAATGCTAGGAGTCTAAACAAAAAAACTCCATTCCCTACAAGGTCTGCTCACTCTAGAGAATGCTGATGTATGTGCAGTCACTGAGACATGGTTTAGAGCTATGAAGAGCACACCAGCAGTGCAAAGCTATTGTGTGTTCCACACATTTAGATCAGCTACTACACAGACAGGGACTAAAGGTGGAGATGTCTCAGATGACATCAGAAATAAATATACCTCATGGTTGGTCAAACAGGACAATGCACTTGAGCTTCTCCATTTTTAAATCACCTTAAGAAAAATCCCATACCACTTTCCTGCAAGTTATAGGCCTCCCTGTATGACCCAGAACACTCATAACATTTATTTAAACTTAGTGGAAACACTCACCATCCAACACAATACCATTCATTGGCGACTTTAATTACCCCACTATTAACTGGGAATCATATACAACACCAAACGTACAGGCACAGAGATTCCTGGATTTTTTAAACATAAACTCCTTAGACTAGATTGTCAATACATCAACCAGGGGTGTAAACATACTGGATCTAGTATTCACTAATAATGGAGAAAGCTGCACACCCCCTAGAGTAATGTCTTTTCTGATAAGGTCAGACTGCAGAATGGTCTTGCTTGAAGTAAAAATAAAACCCAAAACCCCAGCTAACCCTGGAATATTCAGCAACTAGTCTAAGGCTAACTTCCTACTATTAAGTGATAACTTGGCAAAATGTTAAGCCTCCATAAACCATGAGAACACTGCTGCCCATGCAGAACTGTTCACAGAAACTCTATAGAAGCATGTTAATAGCTGCATAGAGGCAGCTGTACCCACCAGGAAGAAGTACATAATTAACTAAAAAAAAAGTCACCCTGGTGGAATCACAACATCAATAGGCTGTGCAAAAGAAGGAAGAAAGTCATGACAAATATTAGGAGGTGCAACACCCACAGGATAAAAACACTCACAAACTAAACAAACAACTCAGAGGACAAATGAAGTCTACCAAAGCCAAATATGTGGTAAATTTGGCCTCCCAGGCCAAGGACAACCACAAAATATTCTTTACTTGTGCCTGCATCCTCAAACACAATACACAATTGTTTGCGGAGCTCATTGTTAATGGAGCCACCTATACTGAGCCAGAAGATATATCAAACCTGCTCGCCAACAAATTAATCTCCAACTTTATCCTCCCAACCTTCTTAGGGAATACAGTCAAATATAACTCCCCCTGGTATCACTAGGTAACAGGTCCTTAATGCTCTCTCTAAGTACAAGAACACTGTATCAATGGGCTCAGACAATATCCCAGGATGTCTTCTAAATAGCATGAAATATGATCTATCAGTCCCTCTGGACTTACTATTTAATTGTAACCTCCAAATAGACTTCATGCCTCACAAATGGAGAACAACAGTCAGCCCTGTACACAAATGTGGGTCATCTACAGACCCATAAGTCTCACTAGTCTCATATGCAAGCTGTGACACCCCTGCACTGGCCAGGTAATCAAGGAGCCTCAATCCTCACCACTGGCAACAGTGAGGGACATACACAATGGGATGATAAGTACACACACACAGTGAAGTACAATTTCCCTTAAGAGTACACTGAGATCACAGTCAGTCTGGGGCTGATTTCTCCCTCTTTCTCCAGATCCCCAATAAGACTCCTCACTGGCACAACTATAGGGTTAAGATCTCAGCCGAGTGGCCAAGCTAAGACCTTCAGTACCCTCTCTGTCCAATCAGTGCTTTTTGTCCCTGCCCAAGTAGCTCACACACACACACACACACACACTTTGAGATTTGATTGATATACAAACACACACACACACACCTGGGAAAGACTGCCACAGGTGTAGTAGCTATGCCCCCTTCTGCCCAGCCTATAAGGTAGTACCAGCTGCCACCAGCCACCCTTACTTATCAGCTACTATAAGGCCCTTACAAAGGGTGTCCGATCCAACTGTGTAATGTTATTATTAATCCAAATGGTAGTCTGACCTAGCAAGGCTTTTAGGAGTGGCCTGTACAGTGTCACAAAATACATATGCAAGTACTCTAAGAGCTTAAATATGTCTCACAAATATCAGCCACAAAGATAGGTTTAAATATATTTAATAATAAATAATAAAAGAACAAGACAATACTTAATCAACACAGTTACTTCAGAGTTCAAAATCACAGGAAATATTCTAAAACAACATTGCAGGACAGTCTCAAATAAATACAGAAAACATCTAAACTAATCTTTACTGTATTCCTGTCTATATGTAAGAGAGAGATACTATGCCCTCAGTCTTACTTATAGACAACACGCAGGCAGAAGTGCTGAGTGGATGTTTCTAGGTCCAAGACAAGATACAAAATGCCCAGTCTCTCTCTGAGAGAGTTCTTAAATTAATAATAAACATTACTGCTGGGTTAGCTTGGGTGACATCACTCTTTATCAATTGACTTCAGTTCTCAGGGTAAACAGATACTAACAGAATTTTAACATCTCTGTGTGAGAAGTACATATCTCTCAGAAGTTTGCAGAACTTGGAAGTTCAAAAACAATAAAAATGCTTTTACATTTGAAACCTAGTAATTATTTCTGTTTCAAGAAAATGCAAAAACGTCTAGCTATAGACATTGTGTCTGCTGCTAAGCTGAAACTGAGAGATAACACAATCGTAAAATACTTTAATTTGAACTTATTTTCTTGAAGTTTTGCAATTTAAATCTGTATGTTCCAGATTCTACTATTAAAACATACAATTGCACAGGTATATAGTTTATATACATTTCTGTTCTTTTCCAGTAGGGTACATTGTGGGCACATCCTTGAAGCTCAGTACTTTACAAACCATGTCCAACACACATTTCTGCACCAGTAGACATAACATATAATTCTCTTACATTTGTAAGACAAGCATATGGATCATATTAATATTCACAAATGACGTATGATTGTTTACAAAATTCCAGATAGCTGGGCTGACAGTGTCACACAAGCCATGGAAAGAATTATCATGGAAATTTATTATCAATAATGACATAGGAAACCTCCAGACACTGGACCCAACCCACTTTGGTTTTGTCAAAGATAGGTCATGCCTACTCAACCTGGGAGGCTTTTTTGGGAAGGTCACCAAACAAATGGATGGGGGCAAAATGGTTCATACTGTCTACTTTGACCTAACCAAAACATTTGACACAATACCATACTCAAATATTGTTAACAAACTCAAGAGGTTAGGTATAAACCCTTATGTCACCTGGTGGACAGCCAGCTGGCTCATAGACAGGACCCAGGAAGTTAGAATTAGGGAGTCCACCTCTGCAAAGAGGCTAATCACAAGAGGAGTCCCTCAAGGATCGGTCTTTGGACCTCTGCTTTTTGGCATTTACTTCTCTGAAGTCAAGGCCAATGTCAACAGCCACTGGCTGACTAAATTTGCAGGTGATTGAAAATTAGGAGTAGTCATAGTATCTGCCACTGACCCAAATGTTCTCCAGGAAGGGCTGACATAGACAAATAAGTTGTGTCAGAGCCATAGGCTAAAACTAAATTGTAAGAAATGCATAACAGTATCCTTCAGGTAGTCATCCATTGCTGGTAACTATCATATTGACAACACACCCCTAAGAGTTGACTCAGTAGTCATGTACTTGGGTGCACACATAGACAGTAATCTAGCCTTTGACCATCATGTGTCTACAGTAGTGAGGAAATAATTTTATATTTTGCAATTTATAAACAAAGGTTCATATTCCCCAAAAATATAGCATAATTCTTAAGATTTATTTTGATAATCTTTGCACCATATTGTTACCCAATCTACATAGATATTTATTTTTAAATTGTGATTACCAGTAATGGTGGTGTAGTATGTTAAAGTAACAAACAAGCTATAACAAAATGAGAAAATGCTTCATTTTCAGATAACTCAAACAAGATGGGAGGAAGCTGAATTTGTTATTAGCCTTACCAATGGAGATATTTTGGAAGCTGCTATCTTCATATGAAATATAGGTTCATGGGTTCATTGTTAAGTACTAGGCTAGCTGCCCTTGTGGGCCATTTTAAGTCTAGCCAGTTTCCATTTTTGTGCTTGAAATAACCTATCCCATTTGGTTGTAGATTGGCCTTATGCAGTCCACGGTCAATAATTATATACCATCCCTAATGAGAATAAATGGGATCATACCATAGATAATTTGAGGGGACCAATGCATGGGATAAAGCATTTAGGAGATGCCTCTGTCCATTAGTAGTACAGTGGCAGTCCTGGGGTAAATTTTCTGTTTCCCATCCATATAATATGGATAGGGATGAATTTTGTTTTATGGGAATGGGGAGCAGGTTCCAGAGCAGCAGTATCATGTGTGGGATATACCTGTCCCTCCAAACCATTCTGCTGATGTTGCAGAACAGGTTTAGATCCCTGGACTGAGTATTTCTGATGCAATTTGACTTCCTGATGTGCAGTAAAACTAATAGTTCAAAGGTTCATAGGTGTGTACTGGACCAACAGCCCTGGAGCCTTTACAAGCTTAGCCCATAGAAGTGCCCTGGCATCATGCCACCCAACATTAGTTCCCGGTGCCTCTATCAAGTAGAGCCACTGGATTGATCTTCCCGGGGTAAAATTTCTATTTCCCATCCACTCATCAAGATTTCTGTTGAAGAGGGCCAATGAGGTAGTCTGCTTGACATTTATGGGAAGTCTATTAAAGAGGATGGGCAGTCTCTGATTTATGAACCTGTCCCTCCAGAATGTTCTGTTGATTGTGGTAATGAGGTTGAGGTCCCTAGAGCATGTGGTGTGGCGGGATTGGGATTTCTTTAGGTGTAACATTTCTAACAGGGCTGGGTCAGACATGGCTTTGTAAGTCAAGCAGAGATTGCCTCTTAATAGATGATATGAGATAGAGAAAAGCTGGAGTTTTTTGAGTCTGTCCTTGTAGGACATGTGTTTAAGGCCTAGGATCCTCTTCATGAGGTACTTTTGTGGCCTTTCCAGCTGTTGCTGGTGTTTAGTGAGGTACATGCCAAATGGGGCATTATACTCCACGATTGGTCTAATGAGGGAAGAGAAGAGAGAGATGATGACCTCTTTCTTCCTGGATGCAAAACCCTTGGTAATGAGATGTGCCACATAGAAGGACTTACTGATCACAGTGGCAATGTGGTGGTCAAAGGAGAGGTTGCTGTCAACCTGTTTCCCCAGATCTCTTATAACTCCTTCAGTGTTCAGTGGGCTACCATTGATGTGGTAATTAATGGGAACTTAGTTTTTCCCAAAGGGAATGACAACGCAATTTTTGGCATTAAGCTTAAGGCCATGGTTTCAACACCAGTCACTGGTCTCAATGAGGCCTTTCTGTAGGATGTCTACATCACTTGAGGAATTAATAATGAATCCCAGCTTGCAATTGTCTGCAAACCTGGTCAGCTAGAGGCCCTCCGTTTTTGCCTGGACTTCTGAGAAGTAGATGCCAAACAGGAGAGGACCCAGGACCAATCCCTGTGGGAATCCACTCATGACTGGTAAGCACTTTGACTTGGATTCTGCTACTTTCATACTGTGGGTTCTATCTGTGAGCCAATTTGCAACCCACCTAGTGATATAGGGGTCGATGTCTAGTTTGGTGAGTCTATCAATAATTCCTGAGTGTGAAATATTATCAAAGGCCTTGGCCAGATCAAGGTAGGCTGTATGGACTGCCTTGCCCTCATCCACAGCTCTGGTGACTGACTTAAAGAGGTAGCAGGCATGATCTACCCTTCACAAAACCAAATTGTGTGGGATCCAGAGTTTGGAGATTCCCTATATCTTTGTTAATTAGGTCCATGATGATGCACTCCATAGCCTTATATATCAAACTCATCAAGCTAATGGGGCAATAATTCCCAGGGTCTGTAGTCGCTCCCCCTTTATGGAGAGGGATGACTGTAGCAGTGCAGCATTCTGTAGGGACAAAGCCTGAGATGAGGCTGAGGTCACACAGGTGTGGTGCCAGTTCACTTTGTAGTTCACGCAGAACACAGCCAGGGGTATTGTCAGGTCCCATGGAAGCTGTATTCTTGGCCTTGGGCAATGCAGCCTTAACCTGGGCTGCAGTAATGCTGGGTGCCTGGCATTCTTTCGGTATTGTGATTGGTCCTTTAAAGGGGGTGAGAGGAGTAAAGTTGTCACTGAATCTATTGGCCAGTATGTTGTATATCTGTTGGCTCAGTATAGGAGGTACTATTGTGCAATAACTCAGAACAAATCTGGGTATTGCCGTGGAGATTCTTGATATAACTGTAGAAGGCTTTGTGGTTGTTTTTAGTGTCTGCCGCAGTTCTGCTTTCATAGCTAGCTTTAGAGGTTTTGATGAGGGATCTCAACTTTTTGTTGAGGGTAATAAGGGAGTTTTTCCAGTCCTGGGCCTTCACCTTTTTCTGCAACAGTTTCTTCTTTATGTTGCAGAGTTTGTTAATGTCAGGGGACCACGAGATTGGCTTCCTTTTTTTGGAGGAGAGTGTCTTGGTTCTGTTGGGTATGGATAGTTCCTTGCATTTATGTATGTGTTCATACAGTGCATTGGTGTATGATTCAGTGGTCATGAACCTATTTTACATTTGTGTGGGTGCCGAGAAGTTAGCCACCTCTGTTTTTAGGAGTCCAAAGTCAGCTTTGGAGAAGTTTTTCATGGTGGTTACCTTTGCTGGGAGTGTGGGAGAGATGTGGATTTCCATGGTAATTAGTTTGTGGTCGGAAATAACCAGGGAGGAATTGACTATTGGTGTAGAGAAATGGTTGCCCCATGTTAGTAATAACCAGGTCAACAATGTTGCTTCCTATAGTGGGGGTAAGAACGAGCTGATCTAGGGTATTGGAATTAATGAATTCCAGGAAGCATTGGGCAAGTGTATTGGTGCATGAGTAGTTTTCCCATTTGATGGAGGGGTAATTGAAGTCACCCAAATTGAGAGTATTGGGTTGGACCCTAATAGTTTCCAGGGTGCTTAGGAACATGGAGTGAGAGTCTTGGGACATGGTTGTGGACCTATAGCAGGCTACGACCTGAATCGCCATTATACCCACTGTTAGTTGTACCTGAAGTATCTCCGAATCATTATGCTAGGCTTCCAGTCTGGAGGTGTGCATATCCTTTATGAATATGGAGATGCTACCGCCTTTGGAGCTTCAGTCCATGTTCTGGGGCCAAAAGGTGTGGAATGTGTTATAGCCTGGTAGCACACGGGTGCTTTCTGCTGCTTTAAACTAGGTCTCCATTACAGCACAAATGTCAGTGTTCTCCATTTTGAGGAGTGCTTCAAGTGTGTGCATCTTGAGATTAGACTTTTAGCATTGAGCAGCATGACCCTCAGATTGCATTTATTTATAGCTGTTATGGTGGTAATTTGATCTTTGGAACACCGCCTAAAAAGGCACTATAGGGGTGGCAAGAGCCTTAGCCAGTATCTGGAAACCTAGGGGTGACAGATGCAGGCCATCTATCGCAAAGCATCGAGGTCTGTCAGTCATGTCATCTCAAGCAGACAGATACTGGCTCCCCTTAAATGATATCAGAAACTTAGCCAATTGTTGAAGTCAATAATTTTCTGCTTGTACAGCGGTATCATTCTGGGCAACAGTGGGATGCTGCTCAGGGCTAGGGTCATACCTGCCTCGGCCACATAATCCGAGAGCTCCTCCATGTCTCTTTTCATGTAGTTCAGGGAGGCGTGTCTCAGGTCATTCACACCCACATGGACAATGACAGAATCATACTTATACTTGTTGTGGAGTGACCTGAGTGTGTGTGTCATGTGTTGGATCCTGGCACCCAACAAACAGCTGACTGTTACCTTCTCCTTATTCAACCTAGTGAGTGGGACATCAGTGTGCCTCACTATTGAGTCACCTGTGATTAGTGTATTGGGCAATCTGTTTTGCCTTAGGGGCTTAGGTTGAGAGGCACACTGTGTAGGTGACCTATGTGTCTTGTGATTTGTGCTGTGTTGTGGTGGTCAAGTGTGTTTCTGATTTGGAGTTCTCAGCATCAGATAAGTAAATCAAGAATACATGAACTAAGGGAAAGCCTAACAACACTGAATGATGCTGATGTATAGTTCATTGACTTGAAATTATGGAGATGTTGAAAATTATTGGTACTGTATTTCACATTAAAAACAGTCATTTAATGTTCAGCATGAAAAACTGTTGTAAGACAATATAACCATTTAAGATATTTTGAATTATACATGGGCACGTCTCTCAAACTCCAAACGCAAGACTACGGGACAAACACACAAATAATGTGGGCAAAATCCACACATTTAGGGAAAACCTGTACATAGTGCTGCTATACATTGTGAAAGTGTATAGAATAACAGCTGTGGAAGTAGCAGGCATGTTCTGAAGGGTATGAATTCAGACACAGCAAAGGTTTTTCATTAATGACAACAATCCTCAAGTATATGCCAGATGACCACAAATATCAGGAGGAACAGCACATAGCTTTTTATGATTCATAAAAGAGACAGTCTGTGAAACTCATAACAGATGAGAATTATGTACATGGAAGATGTGGGATATATCATTAAACATGGATTGTGATGCAACAAAACGTACGTAAGTAGCAACAACTGAGTGTGAGCTATGCACTCATAATATATCATAAATGTGGGTAGAGATGGAAGATGTTTTTTTCCTCAAAGTGGGTCATTGCAGCACTGAAGTCCATGTGCCAGAATATCCATGCTGTAATGTTGATGTGAGACATTGCATATTTCATAGTACAAGGGTCATAAGAACACAATCAGTAATATTTGTCACATGTGCAGGAGAATTTAAATAAAACAGAGCATGTAACACACCTCAGTGGAAGCAAACCCAAAAATCTTACATGCCATGTGAGAGCATGTACTGACTCTGCTTGCTAAAGCCAAGAACACACCCTCAGTGGGCCCTGATAACATAGGTTCATCGGAGGTACTAGGCTAGCAGCCCTAGACCCTTTACAAGCCTAGCCATGTTAATCCCAAGAATCTCCATTTGTTCTTTTGGGGTAGTTTGCAGAACAAATTTATGAACAGAGTGGGTCTGTGATCAGCATTGGCTACCCCTATCCATAAGGAACATGGGTGCCAGCCCAGGGGTGAATTTGCGGTCTCCCATCCAATTATGTAGGGTGCATTTGAATAGGGTCAGTGAGGAGCTCTACTTTACTTGAATAGGAAGTCTATTCCAGAGAAGCAGCAGTCTCTTGGAGAAGTATCTGTCACTCCAGCATTTTCTGTTAATGTCACAAGCTAGGTTGAGATCCTTAGAGCGAGTAACTCTTGTGCCATTTGACTTGCAGATGTGCAGCATTTCCATTAGGCCAGGGTTGGAGATTGTCCTATAGGCCAGGCACAAGTCACCTCTCAGCAACCTATAGGATGCAGAGTAAAGTGACAGGGCTTTCAGTTTGTCCATGTAGGTCATGGTTTAGAGTCCCTGTATTTTCTTAGTGAGAAACATCTGAGGTCTCTCCAGCTGCTGCAGCTGTCTGGTGAGGTACATGCAAAAGGGTGCATTATACTATATTAGTAGTCTGATGAAGGTTGAGTACAGTGGAGTTATAATATCCCTTGACCTGGATGCTATTCCCTTGCTTATGAGGTGCGCTATGAAGAAGGCTTTCCTTACCACTGTGGAAACTCTGTGGTCAAAGTTTAGATTGCCATCAACCTGTGTTCCCAAGTCTTGCACCACTGGGTTGGAACTCAGGGGGTGTTGTCAATATTAGAATTTGTAGGGAATTCTGTTTTGCTAAAGGGAATAATAATGCATTTTTTTTGCATTTAGTTTTAGACCATGTCATTGCCACCAATCATTTGTTTGTGTTAGCCCTTCTTGTAATATGTTGACATTATTGAGGGATTCAGTGATTGATAAAAGTGTTTAGAGTGTTTAGAGTTTGTACATGTTCTGATGAAGCCCTATTTGTCATTATTTTTATTTTTAATCCCTACCAGGTTTAATAAGCATGGTCTATCCTTAACAAAACCAAACTGTGTTGGGTCCAACATTTGGAGGTCGCTTATGTCCTTGTTGATAAGGTCTATAATAATTCTTTCCATAGTGTGTGGTAAGACTTATGAGTCTGCAGTTCCTAGGGTCAGTTGATGCCCCCCCCCCCCTTTGAGTAGTGGGATTACTGTTGCAGTTCTCCATTCTGCAGGAACATACTCAGTTTTCAAGCTATGATTAAAGAGAATGCCAAGTAGGTCCACTACGTCTTGTTTTATATTGTTTAGGAAACAACCTGAGATATTATCTGGTCCCACTGAGGCCATGTTTTTGGCCTTGAAGAGTACACAGATGACCTACTCTCTAGAGATAATAGGCAGAGGGCTGGTGTCAGTTATGCTTTGGGACATGGTAGGAGGGGATGGGTGGCCATGGAATTGTTATGGCTAGGCTTGTATAGGCTCTAGGATTGATAGCCTAGTACCAACCTATGAACCTATGAACCTATTGTGAAGTTTGTGCTGAATCTGTTACCTAGCAGGTTGGCATTATCTTCTGGTGTAGTTTGAGTGATCCCATCTACAACCAGTTCAGCATATAGATGGGCATTCCCTTTTAGACTTTGGATTAATTAAAGAATGCCTTATGATTATCCTTGGCTAGGGATGCGATTTTAGTTTTGTAATTAGCTTTAGAAGACTTTACAAGATTTCTGATTTTCTTGTTTAGGCTTAGGAGGGAATTCTTCCTGTGCAGAGTGATATCCCTCTTGCTTTTGGACAACAGTTTCTTCCACTTGTTATATAATCTGTTTATACTTGAAGTCCACAACAGTGGTTTGTTTTTATGGGAAGACCTGGTTTTGTTCTGGTCAGGTACAGAAGAGTTTATGCAGTCACTTAAGTCTTTGTACAGGACATCTGGATACACATCTGCAAAGTGATCATTGATGTCTGCGATTGTGGGTGGTATGAAGCTTTTTATACCATCACTTAGTCGGCTGTAGTTAGTTTTGGTAAAGTTTTTTATAATTTTTGTTCCTGTGAGGGTGTCAGCTCCAGTAGTTATTTCAAATGAGACTAATTTGTGGTCTGATCTAACCAGGGAGGGCATCACGCATGGGGTAGTACAGTGACATCCCATTTTGGTGAGTACTATGTCCTAAATATTAGAGCAGGCCTATATCACTTAATTGAAAATCCAAATGATCAAACCACTATTTATCAAACCCTTTACACTGAAACCTCAAACCATCGAACAAACCTTTAATCAAAATATTTCCCAGGACAAAATAACACTCGGCCAATCTAGTGACCGTCAAAAAAATAATAAAATTTACCCCTCCAATGTGAGGGACAGCCCACACCCCCCCAACTACCTATACCAACTCCGAGATCACACTACAATGCAGAAAAGGGCAAATTCCCGATGGTGGCCAACCACTGTATTGTCCTGGGAAAAATTTCTATTAAAAGTCTTTTCGATGGTTTGAGGTTTTGATGTAAAGGGTTTGTTGAACAGTGATTTCATTGTTTGAGTTTTCAATTAAGTGATATAGACCCCATTAGAGCCCCTAGTGTGGGTGCAGACTATCTATTCCAGAGCATTTGTGCTAACAAAGCCCAGGAACCTTTGGGCAAGCATGTTTTTGCTTGTGTATGCCCCCCACTCTATGGAAGGATAGTTGAAATCTCCCATGACTATGGTGTTGGGCTGTATGGTGAGGGATTCCAGTAAATTGAGGTAGGTGGTGTGCTTATCCTGGCCCATGGTGGGGGATCCATAGCTAGCAATGATGTGGTATGGTACTTTCCCAATAGTTAATTGGCCTTTTAATGGTTCAAGAGAGTCATGCTGTTTGCCCAGTCTCGAAGTGTATTTGGTTTTAATAAAGATGGATACACCTCCACCCTTGGTTCTTTCACACTCATTTTGGGGTCTGAACTTGTGGAAGGCATTGCAGCCTTGCATAGCTGGGGTGCTGGTAGTGGCCTTGAAGCATGTCTTGGTTACTGTACAGATGTCTGCATCCTCCAAGGTAAGGAGTGCTTCCAGGGAGTGCATTTTCTTGTTTAAACTCCTAGCATTAAGCAGCATGACCCTGAGTTTGTATTGATTAGATTTTGTTATATTGGAAAATCGGTTGTTTTGACATTACTTAAAAAGGTACTAAGAGGGAGGAAAGGGCCTTTGCCAGTATCCAAATGTGTAGGGGAGCAGGTGCAGACCATCTTCAACAAAGCAGCAAGGTCTGTCTACCATATACTTCCAGGCTGACAGACACCAGATCCCCCTGGATTGACACCAGAAGCTGAGAAAATTGTTGAAGTCAATCATTTTTTCTATATATTATGGCATCATCCTGGCTGAGACTAGGATATTGCTTAGGGCTAGGGACATACCTATCTGGGACACACAGTCAGAGAGTTCCATCATGCCTCTCTTCATATAGTCCAGAGAGGTACATCTCAAGTCATTCACTCCAATGTGGACTATGACAGAGTCATAACAGTACTTATTGTTGAATGACTTTAGTGCATGCATGATTTGTCGTATCCTGGCACCTTACAGGTAGCTGACCGTTACCTTCTCCTTATCCATTCTGGTGAGGGGGACATCTATGTGTCTCAATATAGAGTCACCTATGACCAAGTCATTTGATGTGGTTTGCCTTAGGGGCTTATTTGTTCAGACAAGTGTGTGTGTGTGTGTGTGTGTGTGTGTGTGTGTGTGTGTGTGTGTGTGTGTGTGTGTGTGTGTGTGTGTGTTTGTGTTGATATGTGTAGTGGTTTCTTTTTGTTTGGTGGTGAGTGTGGGTGATGTGCATTTGGGAGGTCTCTGTTCTATTGGTAGGCTTTTAGTGAGTACCTCTGGGTATGTGGGTTTGTGTGTTGTAACCTTATGTTGTGTGAGAGATGAGATTTGCATGAAAGGTGAAGCATGTGTGCTGACAACCTCATTGACTTCTAGTTTGTTTTTACATGAGAGAATTGACTCCAATTCCACAGTGTATTTACATCTCTCACATAGGGTGTTAGTTTGCTTTAGGAGTAAATGGTTGTCAATATACATGAAGCAATTGCTACATTTCTTCAAGATGCCCATATCAATCAAGCTGGCAGGAGAAATGAGGGGGGACCTGTCCCTTCACTGTGGCAAGATTTTTCTGAATGTGGTATATGGAAAGGAAGTGGGTTAGCTGAACTTAGTTACAAACAGCAAAAATGAAGCAGTAATTCAATTAAATACAGTTAACAAAGTGCAGTTCTGGCTTAAAATATACTTATTTTTTAGTTTTTTCCAGGGGATGCCTTGGATTTCAGTGCAGATGCACTTCAGACCTCTGGCTAAAGTTGCCTAATGTTGAGCATAACATCTCATTATGCCTCCTGAACAGTTTAAAATATGATGCATTAGGACCTCTGGGGTCATTATTTAACGATAGTTTTAAAGCAGGCTTTGTGACAATAATGGTCATCCCTCTTCATAAAGGAGGACATTCAATAGATCCTGGAATCTATAAATTCATTAGTCTGACTGGTCTTATTTGCAAAACTATGGAAAGAATTATCATGGAAATTATCCTCAAGGACAGAGGAAACCTCCTTACACTGGATCCATCCCAGTCTGGCTTTGTCAAAGGAATGTCATGCTTACTGAATCTGGCAGACTTCATTGAAAAGGTCATTAAGGCAATGGATGAAGGGAAAATGGTGTATACACCCTACCTGGGTCTGGCAAAAGGATTTGATACAATATTCCACTTGAGCATTGTCAACAACATAGCTGGCCTTAGGCATAGGCCAACTAGGTGGCCACCTAGGACGCCGCTGTAGCAGGGGCACTTTTTCAGTATTTATTTGTTTATTTTAAAGAAATAGTTTCTTTAAAATGTGTTCAATGAATACAGAAAAAACTGAAGAGTAAGACAAGCTGTGATAAAAATGAAGAAAAAAGTAATTGGGATGGTGTAGATAGGCTAGGATGGGAGCACTGGGTGGTGTGTGTGTGTGTGTGTGTGTGTGTGTGGGGGGGGCACTGTAGAGTCCTTTTGCCAAGAGCACCAGCTGACCAAAGGCCAGCCCTGATCAACAATCTTATAGAACTAGGGGTAAACCTCTTTATAACATACTGTATAGCTAGCTTGCTCACTAATAGGACAAAGGTGGTTAGAATCGGTGAGGTGAACTCCACAAAGAGGCTGGTCACCAGTGCAGTCACCCAGGGCTTTGTGCTAGACATCTTTGGAATGTACTTCTTGGATGTCAAAGGCCTCTGGATAACCAAGTTTGCAGATGATTGAAAACTGAGAGCAGTCATTGAATCTCCCCAAGATGACAGCACCCTTCAGGAAGGTCTAACACAAACAAATGCTTAGTGCTAAAGCCATGGCTTAAAACTCCATATCAAGAAATGGATAGTAGTACCTTTTAGGAAGTTTGCCATCCCAGGTAACTATGTCATCAATAAAATCAGGTATGCATAAAGCCAAGTCACATAGCATGATAAGGAGCCTTACCTTGAGCCTACTGCACAAGTTCATGGCCATGTTGAAGTATGCAAGGACACTATTTGTGTATAAGATGCCTAGTATATACCTATGGACCTATGAACCTAACAGTTGAATCACTAGTCAGGGATCTGGGAACTCATGTAGATAGTAATGTAGCCTTCAACCAAAATGTGCCCAAGGTATTAAGAAAATCCTTCTATGTTGGTCAACTTATAAGCAAGAGCTTGGCATTGAGGACCAGAGAGGTCATCATACCACTGTGCATGGCCCTCATCAGACTAATCATAGAGTAAAAATAAGAAAACAGAGAGGAAAAATAGAAAAGAGGATTAGTAATGGAGAAGTTAAAGAAACAGAAACTGCGGTTATGGATTACCTGCAAAGTGAAGGATTTAGTGTAGAAAATTTAACTCAGATAACAACACAACAGGATAGAGAGATAGACACCTAAATTAAGGAGAAACCAATGAGGCAGGAAGCATTTAGTGAGTTGACGTATGAAGATACTTTGGAGCCTCCCAGAGGAAACCACTACAAAGGTTCCAGTTGTAGCTATACAGCAAGGGAAAGAACAGGAAACTGTGGCATCTGTGATGCAGTCAATGTTGTGGAGTGATAGTTCCTATATGCAAGAGCAACAGATGACACAGGGTGAAAGTGAAAGAATGTGGCCTAGGAAGAAGCTCTGGAACTTTCTATAGAATGCCTGCAGGAAATGGCGAACAAAGAATCTTCCCTCAGTTTAGAAGAAAAAGATCTAAGAGAAGAGTTGCTTGATTTAATAGGGATGGCTAGACATATTAAGATCAATGAATGAAAGAAATACACTGCAGAAGGTCAATAAAACCCAAAAAGCTAGAAGACTGATAAAACAAATGAACAGAGTAATTAAGACTGTCCATAGAGATTCATGTGATATAACAGAATTAATAGGATAACATTACTGTACAGCCAAATTAATAACAGATAAAGCCCTACTACAAGAACGCAGGGTAGTAAGGGGAAAGGATGTGGAGAAATTGAATACCATCATGGAAGAATCAAATAAAGAAAAATAAAATGCAATTAAGACAAGAAGTGTCACTATTAGAAGAGTATAGAAGAGGGAACAGATCAACAAAAATGCTCAGAAAGATAGACGTGATAAAAGCAATGCAGAGTACTATAACGGATTAGGATTTATCATGCACTGTCACAAATAATAAACTAAAAATATCAGCACAGGCAGAAAAACTTAGAATATACACAGATAAATATAAAGGAAAAGTATAAAATAAGTGCTTTATTGATGAACCCAAAAAGTTTTATAGAGAATTGGGAAACAAGATAAATGGAATTGAAAGAGCACCAAAAAGAATAAATAGATATATTTTGGAGAAATATTTATGAAGATTCTGTGGAATGTAACAAAGATGCTAAATGGATGGAAGAAGTAAAAGAAAGAATAAGAAGTTCAGATGCACAGGATATTAAATGGGATGAAGTAACGGCCAGAGAGATTGAAACAAAATTAAGAAAAGCCTATAACTGGAAAACTCCAGGCCCAGATGCAGTACCTAACTTCTGGTTTAAAGTATTAACTTCTTTGCACGAAGATTTAGCCATGAGTAAGAACTATTTATATGCGCACCCTGAACAGACACCAGCCTGGCTAACAACGGAAAAAACAATGCTCCTACTTAAGAGTGAACCTGCAAGCTACCCTAAAAAGTATAGAGCAATAGCTTGCCTTCTGGTGACATATAAACTATACACTGGAGTTGATGTCTACAGAGTTTATAGTTATTTAGAAGAAAGCTCGATTATGGCAATAGAACAAAAGGGTAATAAAAGAAAGTCACGTGGAACAAAGCATCATTTGTTGTTAAATAAAGTCATAATGGATAACTGTAAAAAGGGGAAGAATCTAAGTATGGCATGATGGATTGACTACAAAAAAGCATTTGACAGTATCCCACATTCATGGATAAAAGAGAGCTTAAAATGTGTAAGATACAATCTACACTGATAAACTACATCATAGCAACCATGAAATAGTGGCAAACCACTTTCCAGTTAAGCCATGATAAAGGACAAATTATTATTCCAGTGTTAAAAATCCAAAGGGGGATATTCCAGGGTGACTTTCTGTCACCGCTGCTCTTTTGCCTTCCCCTTAACCTATTAAGCTGTCTGCTTAACAGATTAGGTCATGGCTATAATTTAGCTCCCAGAAAGCAAAAAGTGTAAAAGACTTCACATCTTCTCTTTGTCAATTATGTAAAATTGTATAGTGCATCAGATTAGGAACTGAAAGCACAACTGCAAGTGGCCAAAACATTTTCAGATTATATAAGAATGTCATTTGGTCTTGATAAATGTGCAAAAGCAACCTTTAAAGCAGGAAAGCTGCAGCACCAAAAAAACATCAGATTGGGACAAGAATATGATATTAATAACTTGAGCAAGAGGGAGTGTATAAATATTTAGGAATTGATGAAGGATCAACAATAAAACATGAACAAATGCAAATAAAACAAAGTAAGGAATATTTTAGAAGACTTAAATTAATCCTGAAAGCAGCATTGATATCTAGGAACAAAGCTATAAACCAGTTTGCTCTTCCTGTCCTAACTTACAGTTTTGGAGTGTTTGACTGGCCCCAACATGTGTTGGATAGATTAGACAGGAAAACAAGAAGCATGCTTCATGCTCACCAAATGATTTATAAAAATCAGTCCGTACCAAGTTTATATATTCCCCATTCTGAAGGAGGTATGGGCCCCCTTGACATTGATTACATATATAGATCTGCAATCATGGGACTGCATACATATCTGCTGACCTCACAAGACCCAAACATAGTGAAAGTTTTGAAACATGAGGAGAATAAATCTAAGATGACTTATCTGCTTAGTCTAGCAGAAGCATATCAGCATCAAGCAGGAATGGAAATCAAACCACAGGCAGCAACTGAATGTACCAAAAACAAAGGAAAGAATATAAGGTGAAGGAACAGATGAGATGGCAAGAAATGTGGAAAATGCATAAATATAATTGCAAGTATAGAAATCTCCTGGAACAACCTCATGTTGATCAAGATCAAACACAGGAATGGTTAAGGTGAGGCAAATTCAAATCAAAGGAAGAAAGGTTAATACTGGTGGCCCAAGATAGTGGACTATATACACACTGGTTTACAAAGTCCGTTGAACACGTGGGAGGAACAGAGAAATGTAGGTTTTGTAAAACAGAATTGGAAACAGTTGCACACCTTGTTGCTGGTTGTGACATACTAATGGCAGAAGGACTGTACACTGAAAGGCATAACAATGTGGCAAGACTGTTGCACTCGGGATTGTGCAAACATTATAATACTGAAGTAGCTGAAAAACACTGAAAATATGAGCCACAAAGCATCATAGAAAATGATGACGTCTACATCACATGAGATCACCTATTAACAACAGTTCAAAAGATAGATGCAAGAAAACCAGATATAGTGGCCCATGAAAAGAAGACAAAAGTAGCATTGATCATTGGCATCACTACACCCAGTGACTACAATGTCTTACATACAGAGAGGCACAAAGTCATAAAATATCAGGATTTGCAGGCAGAAATGAGAGCAATGTGGAAGAATGATACCCAGACAGTTCCAATAGTAGAAGGAGCAAGGGGTCTTATAAAAAAAGAATCTACAATCATATTTAGATATGTTACTGATACATGTAACTCCATATGAATTGCAGAAGGAGTCATTACTGGGCACATTGTGGGTGCTGTGAAAAGCACTTCTGGTTGACTTCAAAGATTGAAACAATATTAACGTTATGAACTTTAATCACACTTTGACTTAGGAATGGGGTCCATTCATGTCATGGTATTAGAAACCCAAAAGATTTAGAGAAATTAAAAAAAATAAAATGCCCTCTTTGGTATGTACCTGGCCAAACACATGCAGTAACTAGAATGTCCATAAATTTTCCTTACAAAAAGAATACAGGGAGTAAACACAGTGTCCTATGCTGATTGCCTCAAAGTCCTGTCTCTTTATTAGGTATCACACCAGCTTCTGAGAGGTGATCTTTGCCTGGCATGCATGGAATCCCTGAACTCTGTTTTCATGAACCTTTTGCATAACTGCAAAATAAACATTATCAGAACTACTAGAGTAAAAGACTTAAATTTTGCTTGTGACATAAATAGGACATGTTGGAGAAACAGAGACAAATTACCCATTATATAAATCAAATTTGTGAGTCATATTTGGGTAGCATGGCTGGGCTTATAAGGGCCCTGGTGGTTGTTTAGACTAGTATACACTTACAAATTTATGAACTCATGTCTGTACTCCTACAGGTTACTGAGAGGTGACCTATGTCTGTATGCCTGATATATGAGGCATCCTCATATCCAACTCTGATGCATCTCTTGTACATCCACAAAACAAACAGCACCAGGAACACTAGAGCCAAGCACCTGAACTTTGCCTGTGACAGAAATAGACTGTGCTGGAGAGGCTGATATGTGTCTCAAATAAACGTCAGACTATGGAATAAGCTCTCCAGCCACATGAAGCAGAGTTCATCTCTGACCCTATTCAAATAAAAAAAATCGATCATTGGATAGGAAATTGCAAATTCACCTCTGGTCTGTTCCCCATGTGTCTGATGGGCAGAGGTTGACAGTAAGTAAATTATTCCGCAACTAACATACTCCACCCAGATAATCTTTATCTACCTCCTTGCTAACATACCCCACCATACAGGTGTCCAAGGTACTCAGGGGAAAAAACTGGGTTGGGTTGCACAGCTAGGCTTATAATGACTTTGATGGTCATTAGCCTAGTATAAACCTATGATCATATTGATTGTGCATTTACCACAACAATGGGTTATCACTGAAGCAGTTATGATGCCAGCCCCTCAGAACACAGCACACATCCTTGTAGTGATACACAGATAACTAACATAGCCATTATTAGCACATATCCCCAAAATGCCATCACAATGGTGGAATAAGAATCCAGATAAATGAATTATGTGGACACAAGACAGGGCATCTAACATAATATGGAATGTAACTCATGAGACAATGAAATAGAATAATAAGGACAGCATTTAATGCCTGCTAATGTCACTGGCAGGTTTCAGAGCACTTTTGAAATACCGAGAGCACAGGTGAGTAGAATAACAAGTTGTTACGGTATTTAATATTTGCTACCTGGCAGTCAAAATGCACATTCGTGGGGGCATAGCCAAGAAGGTGAGCAGTTAACACCACTGTTTTTTAGCTTTGCTTCATTTTAACATCTCTGACAGGATGTTTACTAAACAACTCAAATATAGAGTTTCAAACCTTGATGGATTTGCAGTTGAACACCTGCTGAATTATTTAATACAAAAATATCAAGTTTGAAACTCTTTTAATCACTTTTTCTGTCAAGAAAACTAGAAAGAACTAATTGCCTCAGAATGAGCCACTCTAAGCCCAGTGTACAGGACAGTACTATGTGGAGAGGAAAGTACTATAAAAAAGACATACAGACTATACTAAGTAACATCAGTGAGTTATCTGTAAAGTTAGATCAATTAGAAAGCAAAATGGACAACTTTAAAGAATGTAAAAAACTATTTGAAATGCTGAATGAATCTCTTAAATAACAATCATCACAAATCTCAATTATAGAAGAGGCAATCTCTGATTTTGATGGAAGACTACTTGAAAATGAGAAAAACACTGAATTTCTTCTGAAACAAAACAATATATTCTGGGATAGACTAAAGACTTAGAGAACAGATCCTGAAGGAATAATATCAGGATTTATGGGATTCCCGAAAAAGAAGAGGGAGACTGTGATCCAGTTCCTTAATACCTGGCTTTGTAAAACTTTGAACCTGCCTGAAGCTATTTCCTTTGTCTTCAAAAGGGCACATAGATCACTTTCGAACTCATCTTTAAAAAAAACAAAATACCTTCACCAAGGTCAGTGATCATAAGGGTTTTCTCAAGTCAAGATAAGGATTTAGTCTTGAAAGCTGCATGGACTAATTATCCAGTTTTATCCAGTTAAAATGACTATTCTACATTAGTGATGCCCAAGAGAAAAGCATGTGTCACTTGTTAAAAGCTTAAAGAACAACAATATTAAAACAAAAATCTTGCTTCCAGCAAAAATATGGATTCACCTTCCAGTAGGAAAGAAGATTTTTAACACCTTGGAAAATGCAATGGACTTTATACAGAAAAATAAAATCCTAGAAAAAAAAAACAGAAGAAATGAGCTGGAACCTATCAACTTCTTTGAAGAGAAATGCAACAAGAGATTGTTAATAAAAGACAAAAACAGTAAAAAACTGAAGGACAGATGAAAATCAATGTATTTCATAGTTGTGAAGTTTTATAAATTTAAATAAGTGCTTGAATACTTATGAACAGGTGCTGCATATTACTTTTTACAATGCAAATCATTTCTTTCTTTCTTTCTTTCTTTCTTTCTTTCTTTCTTTCTTTCTTTCTTTCTTTCTTTCCCTACTTCAAAAATGGTTACAAGTTCCCTTTCCAAAATGTTAGTTTGATTCTTTTAGCTATATATGAAATTAAAGACACTTATTTTCACTTAGAGTTTAAAATGTTAAACTATGCATCTTATTAAAAGTTAATCATTATAATGATGAAACGTATATTAGGTGGCACATTTTCTGATATATTGGCATAGTTGAGTAATCTACTAGTAAACATAATACAAGATGCAACAAATAACTCTAAAGAGACATGTTAAGTTACATTCTACTTCCTTAAAAAGGTCCAGTAGTGTGCTACTGATAGTATATTTGACATACAATAGCATCCAGGAAAGACATGCTATATTATAAACAAAGTATAAAAATATAGATTTTAAATATATAAAAGTTTCTATTGGAATGATATCAAATAATTAGAGTAAAACACTCATAATTTTACAAGTTAAAACTGGGTCACACATAACTATAATTTTTAATGCAAGTTTATATGCTATGTCACCTTTAAAAAATGACAATCTGCTTTTTATTAAACATGTCATACAAATAGTGCTTGCTGAATCATTAAATGTTATTCCTTTGACTGCAATATTTTTTTAGTTGTCGGGATACTTTGAGATGTTTTTATTGGTTTGGAGGGGGTTGAGGCATTAATGTGTGGTTTTTGAGGTGGTTTGGATTCACTTGTGAGAGTTTTTGTGTGAATTGCAACTGATGGATTGTTCCTTTTTCAAGCCCTTGTCATGGAAACCAAGTTGAAACACTTTAGAGTTGTGAGTACTTTTGTGATGCTATGGGAATTCTAAAATTCTAAGAAATGTCCACATTATTTCTTCCTGACTAAAAGTAAATAATCATAATATTTTGAATCATGTGCTAATATGTCAGAGAATACAAGCTAGATAATAAACAAAAGACAATGAAATGCATTCCAAACCATCAGTTATTAGATAGTTCTGATTGCTTGTTACTGAAAATATACTTGACATGCAATAGCACCCAGGAAAGTAATAGTATGCTACAAAGTATAAAAATATAGTTTCTTACATATATAAAAGTTATTATTGGAATGTTATCAAATAATTAGAGAAACATTCACACTTTTACAAGTTAAACCTGGATCACACATAACTGCCATTTCTTTAATGCAAGTTTATATGATATGTCTCCTTTAAAAAACTGACAATAGGCTTTAAATTAAATATCTCATGCAAATAGTGCTTACTGAATAATTAAATGTTGTTTCTTTAAATACAATAGCTTTTTGGTAATAAACATACTTTGAAATATGTTTTGTTGTTTTTTTAGTGGTTTGGAAGGGTTTGAGTGATTGGTGGATAAAGTAGAGATGACTTGGATTCACTTGTGAATGTTTTTGTGTGAATTGTAAGCTGATAAACTGTTCATTTGCAAGCCCTTGCCATGAGGACCAACTTGAAGCAGCTTCACTAGAATCATGAGCACTTTTGTGATGTTACAGGAGTTCACAAATTCTAAGAACTGTCCAGGTTACTTCTTCCTGTCTAAAAGTGAATAATCATAATATTTTGAATCATATGCTAAGATGTCAATGAATAGAAGTTAGATAACAAGCAAAAGACAGTGAACTGCATTCTAAACCACTGTCAGTTTCTAAATTGTTCTGAATGCTTACAGTATACCAAAAGGATAGTATATATAGTAGCCTACAGAATGATACTTCTGATAAAACATTTAGGATTGTGTTTTTCTGTTATTGTCTCTTTATAATGATAACAAAACTTATTATCTCAGAACAATTTATTATGGAAAATTTGAATCTTAAAAGGGATGATTTTTCAGATGTTTGTTCAGATACTATTAGGCATAACATTTAAGGAAAAATAGGACTGATTTTAACAGTAGTACTAGATTAAAGAGTATCAAATATACAAGGGTAAATATAAATGTTTTATTATATAACACTACACTAGGATTATAGCTAAAATATAAAACCCAGAAATACAGCAATAGTACAAGTCATAGTATACAAACAGAAATATAAAGAGATCAGAATAAGTAAATATGTATATAGTTAAAAATATATAAATATGTCTACAAGGGTGGGAGGTTAGCATAGTGGTCAAGGTGTTCACCTTATAGGCACAGGCACAAAGTGCAGGGTTTGATTCTCATGTGGTGTAACTGACTGGGCTTGGAATGGCCCACAAGGAGAGTTAGCCTAGTACTAATTTATGAACTTATGATCCTATGAACAACTTTACACAGAGTAACTAAAATAGAAAAAATATTAAATCATCTGACCTATGAATTAATAAATATAAAAATAACAAGTGACATCCTCCTTATAGTAGACCAGGGAGATAATGTGAGGTGCAGGGAAAGATAATTGTAGAATTATTCAGTTCGGTCAACTTATAATAAAGATTCTGAATACCTGTTTAACTTTTCTTATTCATAATAACTCACTAACAAGCTTTTTTTAAGAGAATGCATACTAAAAATATGAGACACATTAATATGAATCAGAATCATGAACTAACCTTTGTTAGTCTAATGGAGAGTTTGAGAGGTAGTTTGTTCATATTTTTCAACAAACTAGAAATACTTTATTGCATGTAGAATGTTTTAGGATGATATCATTAGGTATGTTTTTAATTGTTTCAAAACTTTTGTCCATAGCTGAAGATTTCATATTGTTATATAGAAAGTATATAATAAGTTATGTACATAAATGCTATTTCATTATACTTTTGTTTTTTTTTAGAAAATAAAATAGAAAAAATATAAAATCATCTGACCTATAAATTAATAACTATAAAAATAACAACTGACTTCCTCCCTGTAGTAGACCAGGGAGATAATGCGAGGCAGAGGGGAAGATGATTGTAGAGTTATTCAGTTTGGTCAATTTATAATAAAGATTCTGAACACCTGTTTAATTTTTCTTATTCATAATAACTCACTAACTTCCATGGTAGAATGTTTTAGGGTTAAATCATTAGGTATTTTTTTCATTTGTTTCAAAAGTTTTGTCCATAGCTGAATATTTCATATTGTTATATATGAAGTATATAATAAGTTCTGTACATAAATGCAATTTCATATTTGTGTTTTCTATCTCTTATATAAATGTCTGATTTTAAATGCATATCTATTAATATTAATGGATTGAATAATCCAATAAAGAGGGGGAATCTATTCAAATACTTGCAATTACATAAAGCTCAAATAGTATTTCTACAGGAAACACATTTACTTAATAAATAAGTAAATAAACGTTCATTAAATAATTATTTGGTTTTAGCAGGTTCTGGCTTTCAAGCTAAAATAAGAGGCACCCTCATTTTATGAAAAAACTCACCAATAATGCCTAAAGTAAAAGATACCTATGTTGATAAAAGTTATATGTTCAGCATTGTTATAATTGAGTGGAACATTGGTAAACTCTTATTGCATTCCAGGGGTTGGAGCTAAAGATGCAACAAATTACTTAAAAGCTATAGCCTATTACATGAAATGTGAAGTCATAATGGCTGGTGATTTTAATTATATTTTATCAGACAAAGATTCCACTGCAGATAGAAAGTTGAGAATCACATCTTCAGTCATACACTTAATGAATTTAAAGGATATATATGAGCTAAGGAAAACAAACTCACTTCAATTTACCCATTATTCATATAAGTATGGAATACAATCAGATAGTGGTAAAATTTTTCTCTTGAGCAATCTGTTATCACATATCAGAGAAGTTTCAATAGTTTCAGTTACATTATTGGACCATAATGCTATAATCTTTAATATTATTTTATAAACTGACAATCTAGTACATCACAGGAAATTACCAGTATGCATTCTTAAAATAAATGAATTCAGGGATCGATATGTTAAAGAGATCAAAAGTTTTCTATAAATAAACATGAATGGTAGAGCAACTGACATTGTCCTGTGGAATTCACTAAATGTTTATTTAAATAGAAGAGTTACAAGCCAGTATATTAGTAAAACAAGAGAATGGAAGAAAGAATTGAATACACTACAGGCCAAAATAGACACACTAAAGTTAAACCTAAAACCAATGACATTATCAGTCAGTCTGAACTTAAAAATTTAAATACAAATCATGTTGAAATAAACTTTTAATAAACCTGGAAAAACTTAAACTTCAGGCATATTCGGTAAACCCTTTAAGCTTGCATAAACTTGCTCTTAGAGCAAAGAAAATGAATAAACTATATCATATCAAAGAAATGACAACACATATAAGTAATAAAAAAACTAAGTAGAATTGATATTAAAGCTGTTCTTGAGGGCTTTGAAATATTTTATGAAAATATAAGTAATAATAAAAATAACCTAGATAACAATGGTATAATTGAAATTTATATGAGGGAAAATATAAATAATAAATTAACCAGTGAACAAATAAAAAAACAGAAATAAAAGATGAAATAAAAAAGTAAAAAAATAATAAGGCACTGGACTTAGATGGTCTTATACCAGAACTATATCAAATACTACCAGATGATGCAGTTAAAATACTAGATAAGATCTATAGCAAAATAAAAGCAACTGATGAAGTCCCCCATCATGGAAATATTCCCTTATATTACCTATTTTAAAACAAGATAAAGATCCTAAAATGTGTTCATCATACAGACCCATTTCACTTTTAAATGTGGACTATAGGATGTTTATGCCCATTTTAGCTAACATAATTAATCTACTTATACCTACACTAATTAATAATAATCAAATGGGTTTATTTTAAATAGACAAGTACAGGATAATATAATAAGAATACATACATTAATATATATTCCAACCAATAAAAACTCCTATATATTTAACAATCAACTAAAAGCATTAACAAGACAATTAAAATTTAAAAGCATAGATACAAATTGTCATCTTACTAAGTTCCTTGCATGTTAAACTTGTTTTATGGAAGCCTTATCATTGATCCCCTTCACCATTGTAGCTCTCATCCTAATTATCCATTCTAATTCAGCTACTTCTGTCCTATTGGTAACATCCCCTCTCCTTTCATTATTTCTAACTGTTTCTATAGCCATACATTTAAATGTATATATACTATCATACCTGGCTACATGTTTAACCAATGCATTATTATCTGCCCTCTGTGTATATCATAAATGTGTTTTCTCATCCTTTGCTTTAACATATGGTTGGTTTTGCCTATATAGTATGAAGAACATAGTATACGGTGCGCCAGATAAACAAGGTTGCTAGTTTTACAGTCAGCAAATACTCCAAATTCTATTATCTTCCCTGTGTCAGGATGAACAAAAGTGCTACTGCTATCAATATACTGACAAAAATTACAGTTGGAACGGGGAAAAGTACCTCTGTTCCTATTATAGGAATTATCTGATGAGTCCCTGGGGTGACATAATAACCTTTTTAAAGATTTTTTTATTTTTATAGGCAAAGGTGGGGTTGTCTCCCACAATCTGTCTAATTCCATCTTCAGTGCATAATACTGCCCACTTCTTCCTATAAATTTCTTACATGAGATTCACATTACTTGAGTAGGTAATGGGTATTCTCATTAACCTAGGGGCAGCTTGTTCCTGCCCTGATGGTGCCATTTCCCTCTGTTCTGAAAAATAAGGCTTTCCTATAGTCTCCTGTAGTCTTGGGACCATAGACAGCCCATCATTAACTTCATCTTCCTTATATCCTCGATACAAAACTTTATTCTTCAGACCTGCTAACTCCCCATCCAGGCTACTTTCATTTGTAGTCAACCTAGAGGTTCTTAGCCCCTGTCCTTTTATGATATTTTTAAATATATGTCTTGGATGCATACTATGCCTATGAAGGTAACTGTTTCTGTAACATCCTTTCCTATATATTTGTGTGTTAAAATTGCCCCCCAGGTCCTGATTAATCCTTACGTCCAAGAAGTCTATTTTGTCATAAGCCTTATTCATAGTAAATTTCAAAAAGTTATTAATATTATGAATGAACTGTTGTATAGTTGCAGTGTCACCCTCCCATAGAAGGAAGAGGTCATCTACAAACCTCAGATAAAATGCTATAATCCTCAAGTTTCAAAACCTAATAGGTGATGCTTCTCCCATCGAGCCATGACAATGTTGGCATAGCTATTGGCACACAAGGTGCTCATAGCTACCCCATCTAATTGTCTGTATAATGTATGTTCAAACAAAATAATATTATTCTCTAGTATGAGTTCCACCAATAGAAATAGTAAATCTATAAACTTGGGGTCCAGCTGTACATCATTCATTAAATATTGTCTAAGCATATCTACTCCTTGTTCATTAGGTATGACTGTGAATAGGGATTGGACATCCAGTGTCACTAATAAATACCTGTCCCTACACTCCCTAGAATTTAGGAATTGGTACAAGTCTCCCAGAAACTATTTTGTATCACATAACATATACCTATTTCTACTTAGCACAGGTTTAAGATGTTTTTCCACAAATAATGAAAGATGTTCAGTGCACAATCCCCTCCCTGTGACTATAGGTCACATGGGTGGTAGTGTGGGGTGCTTATGTATTTTTGGAGTTCCCTGGATAATGGGTATAAGAGGTTCCTTGACTAAAAAATATTCAAATAGCTCTTGTGTTATAATGCGACATTGTAAACAGTCATAAATAGTGTCATTAATGTTCATAATACAAATACCAAACGAACATACAGTCTACCTCGGTTCAATAAAGGCAGTCCTCCTGAAACAAGTGGGTACCACCAATGATTCCAGATCAAGTAACAAAGGTAATATAAAAAACTTTAATCCAAAAGCAAAGACACAGGATTTAGCGCTTTCGTCTCCACACCGGAGACCTCTTCAGAATCAGTTAATACATGTTGACATCACTAATTTATAACAGTATGAATTAATGCTAGTGCAAATTGAACATAATTAAATGTAATGAAAACAGTGAAAACAGTATGATCAATTTCTGATGAATCAAAAGCTACCTTAAAGTAAAAATATTATAAAATTAATTATTTGGGTATGTTCAAATATGTTACAGGTCTATTGTGAAAATATATAGTAAAGTAAAATATTGTAAATAATAAAGTGAAATTAATAATATGCGGATAAATAAAGAATAAACATAATACATTCCCTATGTCAGAAACAATGTATATATCATAAGTACTGTTGCATTGATGTAAATAAGACATATATAAATGTATATATATAACATAGAGCCATAAAAATAATAAATTGTATGCTCAGTAATAAAATCTAAAAAATCTAAAAATATATATACATCTAGTACAGCACTATGAAATAGTAACCCGCCAAGATACATATAATATATTAATATGTAAAAAAATATATAGAAAAATATATAACTCTACAAGGTGTATATATAAATATGAATATAAAATATAAATATGTATGAAAACTAAGTCATTGATGTAATACACAGCATTGGAAAATTAAAAAATAAAAATATAAAAATATGTATAAGTACAAGATTCATCAAATATATCAAAATAGTGTCAAAAGTATATATGTATCTTGTACATCTTTATATTGTTTCATTATTTAATTGCTTGTTATTTCGTATAATGAACCCTTTGTAATGACCATAAGTGTGATTACTTGTTCATAATAGCATAGATTGTACTTCTTTTAGGATCTTGAGACAATAATTTTAGAGCTGGTGTAATAGATATGTGATCATTTAAGCCCTTCCCATTGCATGCATCTAATTTCAACTGCCAAATCATTTCTCTATACCCAAGTTTTGTCTCCCAATCCCCCCCCTCTTTCAAAAGGTTCTACTATCTCCAACACCCAAAATTTAAAATTAGCTTCAAAGCATGTAAGTGAATGTCTATATAGAGCATTATTTTCATTTTTACGATTAATGTCCCTAATATGTTCATAAATCCGTCTCCTTAGGTGTCTTCCTGTTTTACCCACATAAAAACTCCAACACGATTTACAGTAGGCTAAATATACAACTCCCTTGGTATAACAGATGCTATATTTCTTTGCCCTTAATGTTGTTCTTAAACTGGGGACTCTTAGTTCTTTTTCCCCTGCAATAAAAGGACATTGGGGGCATCTACCACACCTAAAAGTACCTCTTTTATTACAAGCATTGTTAAAAACTGTTTTATCTGTTTTTACTTCTTTATTCTTTTCCATATATGTATATGTATGTATATATTCCATATATTCCAATGTTCATAATACATTTATCTAGTTGTCCCATATCTATCTTTTCATATACATTCACATTATTTAACATAGCTTCCATTGTTTGTTTACAATAACTTCTATCCATAACAACCAAGGGACCTCCTTTGTCAGCAGGCCTAATTATTAATTGCATAACATGCGGTAAATTGCTTAGTGCTTCACTCTCTTCTCTATCCAAGTTAACAAACCTTTTTCCCAGCCACTCTGTTATCATATCATTTGTAAAGTTCCTTTTCACACATTGTCTCAAAAGTTTCTATTGTGGCATTATTTTTAAGAATAAAACTGCTTTTTTATGAAACACAGCATTATCCTGCTTTTCATCCAGTTTAGAGTTAAACACACATTTTAACATACTATTACGTGTGAAAGTCTTAAGTTCAATTATATTTTCAGAAACAGTCATTGTGCTTGATGGTATAAATGTCATACCTCTATTTACCTGTACAAAAATACTCTGTTAATAGAGAAACTATACAACTGCCCCAATTCAAAAATGCAGAACTCCTCATATCCAAACTACAGATTAACCACAACAAATGCCTGTACATCGTCTGTGCCTACATTCCACCAGGTAACAATATAACTACCCTATAGGATATCCTCTATTGGCTATCCACTACCTACCCCCAAGAAACCATAGTTCTTGGTGACTTTAATACCGATTGGCACTCCTGCTCCTCCAAATCCCCCCTCACACCTATAAACTTATCTGGGTTTAAGCAGACTATAACCTCTCCCACTAGGATCAATAAACTAACCAATAGGGAAAGTATCCTAGACTGCATTTTAGACAATAACCAACCCCAACTGTACACAGCTGGGACTCTCCCTGATGACCTTAGTGATCATCTACTAACCTATGTCATAAAACCCATAAAACACAAGGCAGGCACCCCCCCCCCCACCAGACCAAATACAAAACACTTAGAAACAGGAAGAACTTCAACCCTGCTATTTTCTTAAATGAATTAAAGGCAGTTGACTGGTCAAAACTAAAAAAATCTATCATTAGAACAGGCCATAGCATATTTGAACACTAAATTTCTAAGTATCCTTGATTCCCATGCTCCAGCACGTACTATAAAAAAAATACAAACCCAGCACCATGGCTCACAAAGTAGACCAAGTCAAAAATCAAAACTAGAAACAGAACCTGGGCCTGCTGGCTGTCAACTAAAGCCTCACTTGACCATTTAAAATACCGCCAGCTCAGGAATGAAACAAAAAAAATATCTATCCTACTAGATAAAAAAAGCTACTACCAAAACCTTCTAAATAAACATCAAAACAACCCTCAAAAGTTTTGGGCAGGTTTAAATCAGCTTCTTCATCCAGGTCAGTCTACCACCCCAACCCCTGCAAACCTCACCCATAATTCCCCAGAGACCATAGTGGGCACCTATAATAGCTTTTTCACTGAAACAAAACAATCCCTAGCAAATCAACTAACCCCCACAAATTTCAACCCCAGCTCCAATCTGCCCAGTAACCACCCCCAATTTAGCTTCCAACTCATCTCCACCACCTTTATCAAAACACTGTTAAAAAAACTAAAACCTAGTACCCTTTCTGCCAACACCAAAAAAAATCCAAGGTAAGAAGAACGCAAGACAAACCAAAATAGCGTAACAAAATTTAATCACCGCTTTCGTCCTAAGACTTCTTCAGAATACATTGTATTCTGAAGAAGTCTTAGGACGAAAGCGGTGATTAAATAGTCAGGCTATTCCAGTAAACAAATGTAAAATAAATAAATAAATAAATAAATTTAAAAGTCTCTCTTCAGCCGCTGACAAATTTTTTGTAGAGAATATTCCGAACTAATGGTTGTTGCTCTGCTGCCATATCTTCTTTAAAGTTATCCCATTGTCATTCTCCTGAGAGGCTTTCCTTTTCATTTTCCCCCTGCTGTATGTGTGCTGCTGAAAAGATGTGTTGTTAACTGGGTAAGGCAGGCCTATTTTCAAATTAAAAACACTATTTTTGTTGGTTGTAAGGTTAGTAGAAGAAGGAGAAGAAGAGTTTAAAGTTGTTGTAGCCACACTGTTCTTACTGCGTGCTCCCCATTGGGCTCAGTCGTCTGCAATGCTTCCTTGTTGGTGTTGGTAGTAGTTGATGACATCACTGGGACTTCCTGATTAGGTACTGCTTTTATGCTTTCAGTTCTTAAAGCAGCAATGCTGTTTGTTAAAACGGCAATGTTATTCTCAGGCAAGTTAGCATTTTCTGCAGTTATGTTGTTCTTCGGCCATGAGAGCACTCTACCTGAAGAAAAGTCATGCATATCCCTATGAATTTTCTTCTTCTTAATTGCCAGTAACTGCTGTTTGAGTGATCATTTCAATTATATAATCTATTTTAGAGTCAATAATAGCCACTGGAAAATGGTCATACAACTTGGTCTGCTTTTTATTGACATTTGACATTAGTATTTGTTCTTCTGGTAAAAACTGTTCAATTAGAAGGCGCATATAATTAAAACTTGTGTCCAAGTTTAACTGTTGACATTTGGTCGACAAGTCCTTGTATGTCTCCCCATATGTAGGCATTTTTAGAATGTGTAGCCCACTGGGAACTATTTGAAGCTTTAAGCATGCCTCAAATGATACCTTTGTATCTGCAGTCTTTTCAATTTACGCAAATCATTTTCTAACTTAAACATTTCAGTTCTTAACAGTGAGGCATCATACTGACTTACTTCTTCTTGTGTTTGTTCCAAGTTCACAATTCCTGTTTCCAATAAAGGATTAACATTGGATTCTAACAATGGCTGTAGTCTCCTAGACCATGCCCTTCAACTGCCATTCGGCTCTGGTATGTAGTCCATTTCAGGTACTTGAGTAGTGCCTTCAGCTTGACTATTACTGAAAATATAATTGAAGCTGGGAAAAGGTTTGTTAACTTGGATAGAGAAGAGAGTGAAGCACTAAGTAATTTACCGCATGTTATGCAATTAATAATTAGGCCTGCTGACAAAGGAGGTCCATTGGTTATTATGGATAGAAGTTATTATAAACAAACAATGGAAGCTATGTTAAATGATGTGAATGTATATGAAAAGATAGATGTGGGGCAATTAGATAAATGCATAATGAACATCAATGACACTATTTATGACTGTTTACAATGTCGCATTATAACACAAGAGCTATTTGAATATTTTTTAGTCAAGGAACCTCTTATACCCATTATCCAGGGAACTCCAAAAATACATAAGCACCCCACACTACCACCCATGTGACCTATAGTCACAGGGAGGGGATGGTGCACTGAACATCTTTCATTATTTGTGGAAAGACATCTTAAACCTGTGCTAAGTAGAAATAGGTATATGTTATATGATACAAAATAGTTTCTGGGAGACTTGTACCAATTCCTAAATTCTAGGGAGAGTAGGGATAGGTATTTATTAGTGACACTGGATGTCCAATCCCTATTCACAGTCATACCTAATGAACAAGGAGTAGATATGCTTAGACAATATTTAATGAATGATGTACAGCTGGACCCCAAGTTTATAGATTTATTATCTCTGTTGGTGGAACTCATACTAGAGAATAATATTTTTTTGTTTGAACATACATTATACAGACAATTAGATGGGGTAGCTATGGGCACCTCATGTGCCAATAGCTACGCCAACATTGTCATGGCTCAATGGGAGAAGCAACACCTATTAGATTTTGAAACTCGAGGATTATAGCATTTTATCGTATGTTTGTAGATGACTTCTTCCTTCTATTGGAGGGGAACACTACAACTATACAACAGTTCATTCATAATATTAATAGGAGCACTAACTTCTTGAAATTTACCATGAATATGGCTTATGACACAATAGACTTTCTGCATGTAAGGATTAATCAGGACCTGGGGGGGCAATTTTTACACACAAATATATTGGAAAGGATGTTAAAGAAATAGTTACCTTCATAGGTATAGTATGCATCCAAGACATATAGTTAAAAATATCATAAAAGGACAGGGGCTAAGAACCTCTAGTTTGACTACAAATGAAAGTAGCCTGGATGGGGAGTTAGCAGGTCTGAAGAATAAAGTTTTGTATCGAGGATATAAGGAAGATGAAGTTAATGAAGGGCTGTCTATGGTCCCAAGGGTACGGGAGACTATAGGAAAGCCTGATTTTTCAGAACAGAGGGAAATGGCACCATCAGGGCAGGAACAAGCTGCCCCTAGGTTAATGAGAATACCCATTACCTACTCAAGTAATGTGACTCTCATGCAAGAAATGTATAGGAAGAAGTGGGCAGTATTATGCTCTGAAGATGGAATTAGACAGATCGTGGGAGACAACCCCACCTTTGCCTATAAAAATAAAAAATCTTTAAAAAGGTTATTATGTCACCCCAGGGACTCATCAGATAATTCCTATAATAGGAACAGAGGTACTTTTCCCCGTTCCAACTGTAATTTTTGTCAGTATATTGATAGCAGTAGCACTTTTGTTCATCCTGATACAGGGAAGACAATAGAATTTGGAGTATTTGCTGACTATAAAACTAGCAACCTTGTTTATTTGGCACACTGTGTACTATGTTCTTCATACTATATAGGCAAAACCAACCATATGTTAAAGCAAAGAATGAGAAAACACATTAATGATATACACAGAGGGCAGATAATAATGCATTGGTTAAACATGTAGCCAGGTATGATAGTACACATACATTTAAATTTATGGCTATAGAAACAGTTAGAAATAATGAAAGGAGAGGGGATGTTACCAATAGGACAGAAGTAGCTGAATTAGAATGGATAATTAGGATGAGAGCTACAATGGGAAGGGGATCAATGATGAGGCTTCCATAAAGCCAGTTTTACAGGCAAGGAACTTAGAAAGATGACAATTTGTATCTATGCTTTTAAATTTTAATTGCCTTGTTAATGCTTTTAATTGATTTTTAACTATATAGGAGTTTTTATTGGTTGGAATATATTTTAAACACCAAAGTAAAGAGATGTTGTGTTGTCTGATGAAGCAGCAAAACCTGTCGCGAAAGCGCTCACCATTAAAAGTTTTTTTTATGAATACTGGTTGTGGTTTGGTTCTATTATATTTTTGAGTACATTGGCTTTTATCATTTGGTGGAACCATTTGCCTGCACCACATTTTGTTTTCTCTTTGCTACGCACATTAATAGACTATGCAAATAAAAATAAAAATGGACTTTCTATCATTAGTTTTGATTTAGATAAGGTTTTTGACTTGGTTAATTTGTTGTACTTGTTTAAAATACTTAAAGTGTATAATTTCTCACCTGAGCTAATTGCATTAATTTCTAAGTTATACAATAACTCTTTGTGCTTATGTTAAAGTAGGTTCTTATCTTTCTAAGTCCTTTAAATTACAAAAAGGCACAAAACAGGCCTGTCAATTATCATCTTTACTTTTCGCATTAGCTATAGAACACTTTGCCAATACTATTGCATCCAATAAGAGCATTAATGGTATCAAAATAAAAAAGATTTCAAAACTAAAGATTCAACTCTTTGCTGATGATGTTTTACTAACAATCGGAAAACTGAAACAGGAATAAATGTTTCAATGCAATGAAAGATAATATATACATATACATATATAGAGAGAGATATAGACATAGATATGTATATACACACACATATACAGTATGTGTGTACTTGTGTGTGTGAGTATACATATTTATAGTATATATCTAGCTAGCTAGCTACACATATATAATATATATATATATATGTATTTATATATTTATCAGAAATATTAGCAAAAATAGAAGGTGGGTTAGAAATAAAAAAAATAAAAAATATCATAACTATTCAATAATGTAAATGTCACAGTCTTTACATAATCCACATACATTTTTAAGATTATTGACATTCACATATGAATGTGTATGGCCACAAATTAGTGTTACTTTAATGCTACGATACCCTGGCTCTCACAATTGAAAACATTCAACAAAAAGTGTAATTATTTTACAACTGGTTAATGGATAACAGTTAATTAAGCATGTATCAGTCCTGACTACATGTTATTTTAAGTTATGACTACAGCTGGTAAATATTGAATTGAAAATGCATACCAGACATATTTTCTGTTGTGCAGGATTGAACACACATCTTTCTGTCTTTTCCTAGCAACTGACTAGTTCAAAGCTGCATAAGACAATTATTTCTAAGTTTATGTGATAAACCACCCTATGCTCAGTTTATGTGCTCAGAGGCAATGCTGCCTTTCTGCACTGATTAGATTCAGCACTTCCTATTATTTAGCTCTAGATGCAGACATTTAGTTTACGTTTCTTTTCAACAAAGATTCACACATTTCTGATTACTCTCTCAACACAGGCTCAGCTTTTGTTAGTTTACAATCTGTAACATATGCATTGTTTTAGTATGTAAGACTATTGGAAGTGTTGTCTTTATATTATACCCAATGTTTTTTTAGTACTGTATTAACAATCTATTAATTATTTTCTACTTCTTTCAATTATAGCAGGATTAATATCTTACTTATACTTAATGATCAAGTAAATGCAGTGTACCACCAAGGACTAGACAGTCCACACAGCTGCATATTTTTCCACTCTGCCTGAACATCTCTGCAAAGTTTTCATGCAACAGGCACTGGTACAAGGCACACTTACTGGAGGCTCACTGTTTCCCGTGGTGAGAACTGCATTTTTCTGTTTTATAGGGATTATTACTGTGGCAAACAGGACATATGACATGTTAGTGACAACCTCTTATAATGTACCTGCTTTGACAGCACTTAAGATTGAAGTAACTGAAATAGGAGTCAGTTATCTTTTTCCTGATTTAACCCTGTTTGGTTCACTCTCCTAGAAGACTGCAGTTTATCTTAGACCTAGCAAATACAGAGCCCTTTCTTGTCTCTCTGAACACACTTATAATTGATATACCACTAGAAAGCTGAATTCATCCTGTCATGGAAAGGATAGTATGTTATCTGAATTAAGGGATATAAGGTAGATGCTCCCAGTCACAGGTTCAGCCAGATTGTCCTGCATAGCTTCAGTTATGATTACTACAGTATAATAAACATGGCAAATAGCATCTACTTATCATATCAAAGATACAATGATTTACTAATAGTTATACCTAGCCAGGGACAAGATTTAAATAAAGTGTTTGTGTTACTTAGGCACTAGCCACATAGGATAGGAATACAGCAAATAAACTACTACCTATTAGGTACCAATAGAAGTAGCTATGCAGAACAGGTATGAAAGATGACACTTATCCTGTTGTAGCATGGATGAACAGCCTCTGACATACATTTATGATCCCAACTCAAGTGAAATGACAATAATCTCTGAGTTAAAGCAGATAAATACTACATCATGTAAAGTGGAGTTAAATCTGACAAAGCTCTTTCAAGGGCAAATCTGCTCATCTATTTTTTTTCAATAAAGAAGTTTTGAGTAATAAAGAAGGTATAAATGCTGCATTACCGTGAAGTCTCATCTGAGCTTGTCTATAGTGCATGGTTCTTTTTTTCTGATGTTTTTTAGGATTCACAGCCAGCAGCTTTGTTGCTCACAACTGCCAATTTTCCCTGTGGTCTATTGTTTTTTGTCCCTCACTACAAGGATCTGTGCTTTTATATATATATATATATATATATATATATATATATATATATACATATATATATACATATATATATATATATATATATATATATATATATATATATATATATATATATGGGGAAGTGAATATGGACAAATTCTGCTTTGGTCAACATCTACTTAGTCAAAAATTTAGTTGACTTCACAGATAGTCGACAAATTATTGAAATTCCACAATTCATTGGGTAAGGAAATATGCCCTTTCTCAGAGATTATGCATTCTCAAAGACAGTATATTTAATTAGCGGGGGGGGGGGTACAGAGGGGCTTGCTCTCTACAAAAAACAATGTTTTACTTAGTTTTCTTCAAAGTTTGATTTGCATGCACCAAGACTTTTGCTCAGTTTGTGTAGTAACATGTCGATACTTGCAAAGTCGACCTTTTGTGGTCAATCTTGTGAATATCGACATTTGGTCAGTCATCCTTTTTCAGTAGATCTACACACACACACACACACACACACACACACACACACACACACACACACACACACACACACACACACACACACACACACACACACTCACACACACACACACAAACCAAAATCACATTGCTGCCAGAATGTCGAGATGCAGCTTGTATTCATGGTTTTGAGCATCGCTGTTTACAAGTGGATTGCACTACAGTGGGGATCAGGAACATTACCCTTTTCCTCACTGTAGTGCAATGTCAGAGTTAGAATATATAATTAGCAGGGGGTGTGGGATGTGCAGGAGGGATTGCACCCCTGCAAAGCATGTGTAGGTTATCTACGGAGTTAGGGGAAATATTAGAGAGTATTTACCAAATGTCGAATCTTGGTTGTTGACCTTTTGACATGTTAAATAATCAGGTTACAGTTTCCAACGTTATTTTTAATTTAATACAGTGAATGAAAAATAGCCATTCATAATTTTGATAGTAAACATATATATATATATATATATATATATATATATATATATATATATATACACATACAGCTAGATGGATGGATAGATAGATAGATAGATAGATAGATAGATAGATAGATAGATAGATAGATAGATAGATAGATAGATAGATAGATAAATATGCAATTCCAGGTCATGCTGGCATGCTGGTTACTGTTGTTACCTCAGTTATATTTCAGTTTACATTGTTTCACTTGTAGGGATGTGCTCAGGGATGGTTTATAACAGTCATAAGGTTAACACTATTACACAGAAATATGTAGTTATTGCATGATTTTGTTATTCCTCTATCTTATCCTTAAACATATTTTGTATTAGTATTTCAGGATGCATTGCTGTGTAATTAATTACATATAGCATCTAGGAATCAAACTTATGACAAAAAGAGACGTGACCTTCTGAACTCTATGTATTAATTAGTAATGCCACATGGGAACTGACATTGCAAATGTGTAAGGGGAGGACTACAGACTTGTACGTGCCTGGGAATATTCCTACATAACATAGACTTCATCTTCAGGTTTATTGGGAATTCTACAGTATATATTGTAGTAATGTGCATATGTCATCATGTCTGTCAATTCATATGTTTTTATCGTCATGTCTGTGATGTGATTCTGTTTTACTGTACTATGTATGCAGACTAAGATGGTAATTCTCAAATGAAGACCTGTGCAATATATGGCAAGCCACTAACTATTTTACTATGCACAATTTCTTATTTTATTTCTATTTCTTATTTGAGGCAAAAATGCTTTTATGTGGAATACTTTCTACTTGCATTAAGTATATTTATGTCTTGAATTACATATCGCATGCCAATGTCAAGGTTAGGTGAGTATCTGATGGTAGAGTATTAGTGCATGTTGAATTATTTTTTGAGTTTTTGCCACAGGACAACAACTGCCATTTCTCTAATGTCATCTCTGAACATGGGCAGTGCTCTATGCCATATGTTGTACAAAAAAAAAATTTCTGTTGTGGTTTACAAACCACTTGTTGTTTGTATGTGTTGTATGCTTGTGTTTTGCTGACACCATAATTATTTTAGGGGAGGCCAAATATAGAGGGCAAGGCCATAGAGACTATATATGAGGGGATGTGAAGCCAAGTATATTTCAGGAAGATTTACACATGAATAGTATACAGATATGCTGCTGAAACTGTGTGAACACATGTTTCCAAGCTGTTTTGTTATGTTATGTTTCCTCATTTTTTTGCACATGTACAATTTACTTCACAGCATGCATACAGAAGTGTGCTGTTATTATTATTATTATTAGTTAGGTGACCACCCTGGGGCCCATATAAGTAACATTATCAGGCTTATCATCCCCAGTGAAGTATTATATTTCAGCTTTACCATTATAACTTGTATATGTGTATAGAAGGTGTAGGGTACATTAAAATGTAACAAAGAAATTATGTGCATTATGCTACATTAAAGATATACTATCCCTTATGTGGATTCTAACCCTGCACCAGCTGTACTATAATTCAGTACAGACATCATTAACACAAGGAGCCACTAAGGCAGTTACTGATAAGATACTTTTCTGAATTCATTAATGTCCAGTCTGCTAAGTGGGGCACACTGATGCCTGTCTCATTTGCTCTAATGATGGCTACGTCTTTGTGCATGCAGAATATTTTTCTTGAATTTGCCATAGGATGGGAACTATCATTCCCCAGCAGGCACTGATGGCCAGCAGTTATCTGCAATGGCAAACGCTGTGCAAAGGAAGAAGAGATAAAAAAAAAATAAAGGTACTTACATATTATCGCAACCAGATCTGTCAGTTGAACAGCGGCTGCTTCACAATAGTTTATTGTGTCAGCAAATGTAGTCAAAGTGCATTGGATAGTGTGTGCATGTCCCAGAAATATGTGTTGCCTTTAGTTTTATTTAAAAATAACAACGTATTTTGGTCCCTTGCACGGATGCATCACTGCTGTTATCACAACCACTACTGTTATTTCAAGACCAGGTACTGCATGCTTGTTTCTCGTGTCAAAAAAAAAAAAAAAAAAAAAAAAAAAACAGATGTGTTTGTGTCCTGCTTGTGTGTCCTACTTGTATTTTATGTAAAAAGCATAGTTCTTTCCTCCTGGGAAGATGTGTCATTGAACACAACCAGGGAATAAGCTGTCGACATTAACAGAGCAGTAAAGAAGAAATGGCCATGACTGCCCAACTTGAATGTCTCAACATCGGACCCTGTCTCCTTCACAATGCAAAAGCATCAGTCAGACATACTTTGTTATTGCAATTCTTCCTTTAATAGGTAATTTACATATTAGGGAAACTAGAAACCTTAGAAATAAGACCTTGTCTGTGTTCACTTACTATCTAATAACTGTCCTAACAGTCACTCCTTTACTGTTATAATTGTACATTCTATCGTATGATGGCAGCCATGTTCTTTCAATCATGCATCTGTACTACGTGCAAAACAGGACGAGGAATTTGATGCTTGCTCCTGCTCCTGGTGCATGACCACTGCACTCCGAAAGAAATGTACACTTTGAACACCCATTTTAAGAATGAGATGCAGTCTTCTCGATACAACTGTGCCAATTTCGCAACCGCAAAAATCTGGTTGTGATAATACGTAAGTTGTTGTGTCTTTTGGCTTTTCCCGGTTAGGGATCGCCACAGCGGAACTCCGGTCCGCTAATGATTGGCAGTAGATTTTTATGTGCCGAGCTGCCGGCCCTGACGCACAACCTTCAATGAAGGTACGCTCATTCATGCATGTCTCCACACAGAAGATGCTCTAACTGAGAATTGAACAGGACAACATCTTACTGTGAGGCGACAACGCTACCGCAGCACCACTACCGCAGTTTGCAATAATACGTAAGTACCAAAATAAAAAAAGGATAAAATTCAGTGAAGTGATTTGTCAACATTGTGGGTTTCAACAAGTAAAATGTGTACAGAAATCATCACAGTTTGAGCCAGACAACACCTTTACAAGATCTGAACGCTGCACGTATAATACTGTAATGGAACACTGACATCCGGAACACGGTGCACCACATGAACAGTTACATACAAAGCTGAAAGTCTGCAACTTGTTCTGGTCATTGTACTTTTGCAATGTGTAATTATGTTTTAGTATATTGATGCTGTCAGATGTTTGTTATTTCTGCTTGCACAGTACAATTCTATTACTGGGATTATTGGAGAGGTGAATATGATAATGAAAGTGATTGTAGAAACATTTTGTGTAGCACAGATTTACGCCTAACATTATTGTGTATTACGTAATGTTTTTACCTTTATTCAAGGAATGCCTTAAAGTCTGACATGAATATATATTTCATTGTTTTAAGGTGTATATGTGCTTTATGTTTCAGCCACATTCATATTGTTGTGGATATCATTCACATTATTAGGCATCTTACTACATGTCTTAAATGTGTGCACAGCTTCCTCACATAAATTTTAGGTTATATGATATGTTGATCAAGTTTCAGCCATATTTCAACATGACTATAACTTAGACATATTTGTAAGAGTTACCTGCTTGACACACCCTTTCAAAGTTTGATTTTCATTCGCAAGGATCTTTAACATGTTATTGATTAACCATTACTGCTAATGAGGCATACTTAAAAGGCTTTAGCTAGGCAAAAGTATCAATCCCCATTCTTTTGCTGCTTGGGCATTTGCGTGTCATTGGTAGAATCCAACACAATGTTTACCTCTGTTGCACATTGTGCAGACTGAGTGATTCAGAAATGGCGGGTGCATTTTATGGCCCCATGGACCACAGGGAAATAGGCTATTTTATAAAATTCCCACATAGTGTTAATTCTTTCCTCTGATGTCAATGGAAATTGTATATACTCCTCCAAATGTCAATAAATGATATATGACTCATATGACTGATGCCTGTGTAGTTCCTAGCATATCCACTTTTGGATGCTGAAAGGTCCCCACTGCAGGTACAGTTAATACCACACAAAATGTCATGCCCACATGGATGGGCAGTCCATATATTCCCCTTGAATCAAAGTGTGGGTAACACCAGGGGCAGATACATCACTATGTGACCTATGCAGCTGCATAGGGTCCAGTGCTGGCTGAGGGCCAGTCCCCAGCTACAACAGTAAAATTTACTTCCTGCCTTTGTTCAGCACCAACACCATATGTGACTGCTTTCCTCAGCATCTGCATTGTGCACACTAGTGAACTGCTTCAGCATCAATACCAAATTGCTTCTTTTGCATGAGATTTAATTTCACAGCACAGTAGTCTTCTGCTGTTTTTCTCACAACATATAGAATATCTTAGGCAGCATTGAAATTCTCTCTTTTTTGAGGAATCAGCTACAGAAGACGCTGGTACTGTGTGTGTGTGTGTGTGTGTGTGTGTGTGTGTGTGTGTGTGTGTGTGTGTGTGTGTTTCCCAGTCAGAGATGGCAGTTTTGTTAAGTGACTTACTTAGATTCAAACCCTGTATGTTGGCTACAGGAAGCAAGAACCTTAATGTTCTACACCAACTACCAGGCATCTCAGTCAATGATTTTCACAGTTGATGCAAAACCTGTTCTAATAATTTTTTAACTCATTATAGCCAGGTGATGCCTGTAGGTGCTTCTGCAGCAACATCCTACTCACCCCTCTAGGCATCAAATATCGCTTGCTCATATTTGCATTAATAATTTAAAAACCGTGTAACATACAAAGAATTAAAATAAGCTTATACGATGCTAAGCACAACAATGTTCATATTTGACCTCTGTCCAGTGCAGAGATCTGATATAAAGAAATATTAATTGCTGTTCATATAATATTTAATTATATTGTCATAAATTTCATGCCTTTCAACTATCTTATCAAATAAGTAGCACAAACAGAACTGCTTAGCCTTATATGAAAGTTCTTAGCTGGATGAACAAAATACTGCTAACAGTATGTATGTAACTTGAGTGGTTGCTAAGATACTGTACGTTATTTACAAAATATTACAAATTTAATAGTTACTACATTTACTGTGACTTTTCAAATCCAGTTTAAAACCTAGAAACTAAAAAAATATTACCACTATAAAAATAGTTTGCCCTGAAGAGTTTGCCATTTGCACTTCGTTCCAGATATGTGAGTACATACTTTGATTCCATCAAAAGCCTAAGCTCTGCCCAGTGGAAGCTATGGGCAAACTTCCAGCGGTGCACTGGAGGGAGTGAGGCAAGTGGTTCAGAGTAGTCTGCTTTTATTTGTTTCCACCTTTGCAGAATGTCTCTGATTTCACCTCATTCTTATGCCCAGTCCTTAAGTAAATCAATTAGCCAGATAGTGTTTGGGGCTACTGGAAACTTGGGCTAGGCCCCTCAATCATCTCCTGGATTACAGTTCTATTAATTAGTGCATATGAACCAGAGTAGTTATGGTGCAAAGGAAGGAAACTGATCTTAGTAAATAGGAGCATTGTCACATGAGCTATGTTCTTTTGATGTGATCCTTTGTTTCCTTAATGTGGACAGTGTGTTTATTACCTAGCTATATAATAAATTAGATAGCATGAAGTCTACAAGTTTAATGCAAATATTTTACCTGAAAATGCATTTTTAATTTAGCTTGTTTGCAGACACACAGGTGTCAAATACACTGGTTTTGGCTACAGAACTTTGTCTAGCACGTAGTGCAGATGAGTAAGGCTATGAGCTGTTAAAGAGCTGCTGCCTAGTAAATGGTTTGATTCCTCATACTTTATTTGTCTTCTGTGTGACTCTGCCAAGTTACTTCATCAGACAGTACTCTGGACAGATCCTGAAAAGGGATACACGTCTAGTGGGCTGTCCCAGGCTGTTAGCAAATGTGGTGTGCATTAGCCTTTTGAATTCCTGCACCCTTCACATTGATGTTAATTAGTACTTCTTTACATGCTATTTGGGTATGAATCCCAGCTCATTTCTTGTAGGCTAATTGGTTGCCAGATGCATCTTTATTAAATTTGAGTTTCAAGAGAACAGAAGTTTACTGTTTCTCATGCTAAGTTTAATTTCAGCGTAAGAGTGTTTTGTTTAGAAAATGTTTATCAGTATTTTTTCTGTAAAATTTGAAATAATAGTTTTAAATAAAATACAAATCTCTGAGGTAATTGTAAAAGTAAAGAAGAAAATAGCATGTACACTGACAGTGTTTATGGTAATTGGGGAGAGGCAGCAAAGTAATGGGATACTGGTATGGCTGGCGAGAGCCTGATTCATTACACTGCATAGGGCTCCATTTGTCCAGGATCTAGTTCTGTTGACTCTGGAGGTATACGATGCAATGATACAGCATTATTAGCCATTCAAGTCGATCAGATTTGTACTGAGTGATTTCAGAAGGGACAGCTATTCTTGATGATAGAAAAGACATAGGGAGGTCAAAAACGAGATGTAGGTGTCCTGCAAGCATGAAAGCCCCCCCCCAAAAGAAACAAACAGTATGCTATATCTAGAAATATTTCTGATTTTTCTGTGACTTGTGGGTTGTTAAATAAAGCTGAAAAGCTACCAGCACTTATATTGTCTGTTTGTTTTACTTTATTCATTGCACCAAAGCATAAATTAATGCATTAATAAGTCTGAATTGTTTAATACAGTCTCACCTTGTTGCATTTTAGCAATATATTTTTGCCGTACCTTCTTTATAGCCTCCAGCAACTGCAAATGAGTTTGTCAAGTCATCTAGTCTACATTATTTGAAGTGATGATCAGAACAGTCTGATCTTCAACATCCATTATGTAGTCATTGTTGCATATTACTGAGATACAGTCTTCTCTACAAAATTAGACTTTAAAGGACTCTGCATTTTATTAAAACTGTTACTCTGGCAGTTAGTGCAGAGGACTAAAGCTCTAACTTGTTAATGAGATGGTTCCTGTGGCAAGGGTGCAGGGTTTAATCTTTTCCCTTTCATTTGCCTACTGTGCGACATTGAACAAGTCACTTAACCAGACAGTGCTCTGGAGCAATTGGGAATTTGGGCTAGGCTCCTTAATGGTCTCTTAGACTGCATGCCTAGTAACTATGAACCTGATGTCATTATTTGGTAGCTATCCCATATTGCATAGTCGATCTAGTTCAGGAAATATTATGGCAATATTACCAACACACCAGTGTTTTAATGCACCATAGATACTTCATTCTTCAAGGGTTATAGGAGAAACACTGAGATGCAAATTTGTTTGCCAGCTGCAACCTCTGCATTAGTAATAGTTCTCTTTAATGTAGAATTATTCAGGTGACTTTTACTTCTCCAGAGATTGTCCATATTAACTTAGAATATGTTATTAGGTGGCAAATATTTCTTATGCTCTCATAATTAATTTTCTATTTAAACTGTGCTATACCTGGCTGAAACTTATGGCATGATGTTAATGATCTTTATGCAGTTTAATGTAGTTCATCCCAAACTACCAATTAAGTACATTTACTTTGTTTCTTCATAATAATAAGGGGTGTACACCATTAATAATGGGGCTATAAGTGTTTGTGGGGTAGGGTGCTCCCTGTGGGTTAGGGAGACACAAAACCTCTGCAAATGTTTCTAAGAGAGACAGTTAATTGTGAGGCATACAAACAGTATCTGTGCTTTCATCAAAAGGCAATCAGGAAGAAAGTCAGGTGACTGCCCACGATGTGACCACTGAATGCTGAAGACATCTTACTCCATTGTTAAGATTAGTGTTTGTCTACACTGCTTACGAAAAGCAAAAGTCAGTAAGTTATTTGTTCTAAGCCTAAAAAAAGCAGCTCTTTTAAATGTATTAGGTAAGGTACTATATAAACTTCCTCCTCTTACTTTAAATATGTGAGCACTTTCAGAAGTATTATACCATCGAGTATGGGAAAGACATTCAAAAGCACTTAAAGAAAAATTGGTTATTAATTAACAAAAACAGATAAAAGTGCAAACTTTGTTCCAAGAAAGTAAAGATGAATTAAGATAGACAAACACAGAAACTAATCGGTAAACTGTTGTCTTAGTATGGGATCAGTGCATGCATTTCCAAAATGTAACTATTGATTGTGATCACTACAGTTAATGTATGTTAATGCTCTCCTTTGTGGGCATAGTTCTTATAGCAGCCATAAAATTTAGTAGATACACCTTTTGGGTTTCTTACTGACAAAATACTAGCTTGTGACAGGGAAGAATTCAACACATAAAAATAAACAAATCCAAGCATCAAGAAGGAGAAAAAGATCTTTATTGAATATTTCGACTGGAATGCATCTTACAGTGATGTGCAGATATCTGATTTGTCCTTTAGATGTGAAACTCTTATGCAGAGATTAAGTCAGTTCAGAATACATTACAACATAAACATTTTCTCTTGAATAGTTCCACAACATATGTAAATTAGGTCAGACCCCCTGACTTGTGATTTAAATTTTACTTCATATATTGAACTTTAAATTTATTCATAACATGCTTGAAGATCCTTATTAGCATAATCATGTGACTCACCTATTAGATCCACATTTTTATGTACCACTGTGGCCTCTGTATACTTTAAAGCAAACTCATCTGCCAGTTTTGTAATCTGTATCGTAATATAAGATTTGACATTATTATCTAGGCTAGACAATTTTTATGTATATCCATGTAGTTTCTTCTCACATTCCAGGATTTTGTTTTTCATCTCTGTAAATTGGTCCTTTAGATCTTTTTGGTGGACTTCCTCTGCATTTAATTAATTTTCACAGAATTCTAGTTCCTCAGCTTCAGCCATTCTGCTGTTAATCAGCTTTTCAAGTCTCTCGATATCCTGTTGGCAGTAAGCTTGATTAATCTCTTCCCATTTCTGGATTTCTAGTTTCATAATTTGTGGTTGAACTTGACAGAATCAATCTGAGCTTGCTGATAATTAATGTGTTTAATAAGTTAATCTACCGGTTGTTGGGTCTATATCAGATCGTCTAATAGCCAAATTGTTGAAAGTATCATCTTAACAACCAACGTGTTGCAAAGTATCATCTTGTTGACAATGCAGGTTATCAAACCATTCTGACTGAGATTGCATTACGGTGGGGATCAAGAAATTTGCCCTTTTCCCCACAGTAGTGAGATCTCAGAGTTGGTATATATAATTAGTTGGGAGTTGACAGCCTGCATTTTCAATGAGATGCTGTTCAACAATGTGGCTGTTCGGCGATATGATATAGACTCCATCTTGGTGGCTAGAGTTGGATTCAGGTTCATTTAGGGCATCAGTGTTTGTATATAATTTCCTTGTTTGGTATCATTTTGTGATTGCAACACTTGTTTATTCTTTTTAGAGGAATTAAGTGGTTTATATCTCCAGTATAGTCTAAGGTACCACCTTATTATTTTGCACAGTCTTTAGATTTTTATAGTGGTTTTGTTATCCCTGAAACTGCTGAATGATTCTTTTCAACTCCTTTCCTGTTCTGCAAAGGTAAAGGTCTTTCTGTGCAGTTCCCTAATTTTGGAGTTTGATTCTGTTTTATTCCTCAACCTTGACAGGGCTGGAAGGCTATGCCAGTGCATATTTTTTCCTCCTTTTTGCTTCTGCTCACTGGAGTCAGTCTTTTAACCACAGAAGATCCTTTATTGTTTAGTATCAGTTGAACATTATTAATTTGTTGCCCATATTTTTTGAGAGACTATAACAGTTTTTCTTCTGGTATCAAGTACCTTACAAATTCATTAAATATTTCCTTTAAAATGGAACATCCTGTGTGACCTATGTGTATAATTACAAAAAGATTTCAGTAAATTAAACTGATAGTTTAAAACAGTCATTACTTGTGATGGCATTCTTTGTATAGCTGTTTTGTAGTTTTACAGTATATTACTCACTGTTTGCTTTTTAAGCACAAACCCTGACTAATACTTCATAACATCTCATGTATAACTCTTTGATCTCCATTATATTTCTCTTTACTCCACCCCACTCTCCTGCATTATCCTTCTACAATGCAGTTTATAGGTTAGCTAACATGTGACGTATAAACATTTCCTTTGTCTGTGAGCTGCTATTGCTCTGTATAATACTAATTTAATTATCTACAGTATGTTGGTTACAATCATTCACAGTCTGTGCAACTTCATTTCCCCTTATTTGTAAATGGTGTTCACAGTAATGCTAACTTTATTTAAATTGCATGTATAACTGCTGACAGTGCACTAATTATCATGCACATTATCAGTAATGACATAGAAAACCTCCAGACACTGGATCCAACCCAACTGAATTTCATCAAGGGCAGGTCATGCCTACTCAGTCTGGTGGACTTCTTTGAGAAAGTCACCAAAGCAATGGATGAAGGCAGAATGGTTCACATTGTTTACCTTGACCTGGCCAAGAGATTTGACACAATATCCCACTTGAGTATTGTTGATAAACTCAAGAGGTTAGGTATAAACCCTTATGTCACCCAGTGGTTAGCCAGCTGGCTCACAGACAGGACCCAGGAAGTTAGAACTGGGGAGTCTGCTTCTACAAAAAGGCCAGTCACAAATGGAGCCCCTCAGAGATCCTTTTTGTCATTTACTTCTCTGAAGTCAAGACTAATGTCAAGGGCCTCTGGCTGACCAAATTTGAAGACAATTGCAAATTAAGAGCAGTCATAGAATCTCCCACCAACATTAATGTTCTTCGGGAATGGCTGACACAGGTAAATGACTTGTGTTAGAGCCACAGACTAAAATTAAATGCCTAGAAATGCATAATAGTATCCTTCAGGAAGTCATCTACTTCTGGTAACTATCATACTGACAATACACCCTTAAGAGATGACCCAGTAGTCAGAGACTTGGGATTATTCATAGACAGTAATCTAGCCTTTGACCATAATGTGGCTGCAGTAGTGAAGAAATAATTCTATGTTGTGCAATTTATAAACAAAGGTATGGCATCTAGGTCCTAGGTGTTCACTGTTCCATTATATTCAGCGTTCATCAGACCTATGATTGAGTACAGTGTCCCCTTTGATATGTACCTTACCAGGCACATCCAACAATTAGAATGTCCACAGAGGTTCCTCACTAAAAGAATACAGGGTGTAACTAACATGCCCTTTGCAGACTACTGCAAAGCCCTATCCATGTATTTTGTCTCCTTCAGGCTGTTCAGGGAAAATCTATGCTTGGTATACAAGGCAATGTCAGACTCCACCCTGATGGACCTCCTGCATATCCACAAAATAAACAGCACCAGGAATTACTCATTCTAAAGACTTAACCCTTGCCTGTGATATAAAGGCAACCTTCTGAAGAGACAGGTATGTATTCCAGAGATTACCACTTCTCTGGAACAGGTTCCCCATCCACATGAAGCAGAGTTCCTCCCTACCCCAATTCAAGTGTAACTTGGACAAGTGAATCGGGAACAGGAAACTCAACTCTTGTTTGGCACTTATGTTTCAAATGGATGCAGGTGGCCTGTAAATGCTTCATCTCCCAAGCCACTGCTTGTAAATGCTTCATCTCCCAAGCCCCTGCTTAACACTTATCAATGGTACCAGAACTTGTCAGAGATTTAGGATGCATGGCAATGCCTATAAAGGCCCTAGTGGCCATTAGCCTAGTTAACACCTTTGAATCTATGAAACTATGAATGAACTGTCATATAATTCAACTCTCTGAAATGTGATACCTTATTTTTAGGTTTATGCAACACTCTCTGTACTGATCGGTTTTACTACTGTTCTATTTGTATCTGTAATATTCTTAACATTGTACTACCTTTGCTACAAAACTTCTTGAATGAATGACATTGTACTGACTGTGACTATGTAATTTATTGTGTTTTTGCTTTATGGCCCAGGTTGTTTCTGAAAAGAGAGAAAAGAGTCCTTGGATCAGCCCACCAACCCAATTAACAAACAGATAAATAAATAAATTGAAGATTAGCACATGACAACTTCACAATAACATAGTAGTTAATAAACATTATGGACTGGAGTAGTGTACCTACCTGGTTAATAAATACAAATAATTAAACAGATTGGAGTCACACAACAGAGCTGACTTAACTTCTAACCAATGTTTTATTGTCCCCCAATATTATATTTGCCAATAGATTGCTAAGTCTGTACCCAGGCTTGTGGTTCTTTTCCACTGTACTTCTAAAGTAGCAGGTTTTGTGTGATTCTCTTTTGCTGTGCTGGTTCTGTGGCATAGAAGGGATGAAGCTCTGACTGCACCTCAGATGATGTGGGTTTAGTTATTGGATCGGGTGCTGGAAGAGCTGGTCAGGGAAACATGGGAGTGAGCAGTGGTTGCTGAAAAGGTGATCAGTGAGTCCAGTTTGTCAAGTGCCACCAAGGTACCTGTAGCTTGTCTGGTACCCAAAAGGATTTCTTGGAGATGTGGGCATGTGTGTGAGTGAGATAGCATGTAAATTGTAAGGGAAGGCATTGTAGGCTCTGAGGTGATGCTGACACACAGGTCATTTACAAGGGGGTGGGTTTAAAGTTTTGCCAGAGAAAGAAAAATTGATTCTCGATTACTGTGATTCTGTTACTGTCTTCCAAAAGCCTAGAAAATACTTGAGTTTTGTATCTGTTCTATAATTTGAGTACAGTGGGTTAACTGCTATGTTATAGTTTAGTTGTCATATGATAACATCTAATTTATTTATTTATATTTGTTAACTGAATGTGTAGGCTGATCCAAGGACCCTTTTCAGTCATAACTTGAATGATGACATATAAAAACAATGTATACACATGTAATACAAGGCTCATGAAATATATTAAAATACAAAGTCAAAGCACTTATAGTAGAATGTAAATAACCAACATAAATGGAAACTGCACCTACAGTGGCAAAAACACTGATAACAGAAATGATACAAACAACCTTTGTCCATTAGAAAGAATACTTGCAAACTACAAAGTACACTTACACGCTATTATGATTATAGTAGACAGTGGAGAAGGATCCCACGGTGTTAGCAGTATTACAGGAGTATGTAATGAAAAAATGAGTGCCTGGAAATCAGATGCTGAGGAGAGAAAGATGGATAAAAGAAAGGGTAGAAAGTAGCTAGAGCAGTTTAGTGGATATGTAGAGAGCTTTATGTACATATCTGGATAGATGGTGTCACCATTTTAACATACTGAGTCCACTTTAAATGAGAAGAAGCATTACTAGATGTTGGTAAGCAGAGTGTGTCTGTAATTTTATCCTTGGTTCAGACTACATGTGCATTTGTAGCTGTCACTTAAGCAGTCACATAGTTTACAACTAAACACTGTAATCAGTAGCTTATCTTATTTCTTGTGAAAGGCTGTTCCAGTTGGCAGGAACAATTTTTAATAAACATCTTTCTCTGAAGGCCTTATAAAGTAAAGGTGTTATCTTGATTTCATAGTGAGCATTGTGGTATTTTAGTTGTAGTTTAGCGCCAAGGGACAATAATGTTGATGAATGATTCTGAAGGTGGGGCTGAATAACAGGAGAATGAATCTAGCTGCAGTGGGTAGACAGCTGACCTTTTGTAATAAGATACAGTAATGCTCATAGCAAGGGGAGAGACTTATAAATCTGCTTCTTGAATAGGTTGTGGCTTGTATTAGACTGGTGGTTTGTGCAGAGTATAAGGTGAGTATAGATACAGCATATTTCAGCTTAAGAATTACTACAGTCTTAGCTATTGCTCTTCTGTATTGTGAGGTGACATGGTTAGAAACAGAACAGGTTACTTTAACTTGCAGTAATTTTTAGTGACATTTTACATGTGATTCCTTAGGGAAAGAGTGAAGTCAATATAAGACTTAAATATTTATATTGCTGGACAGTATTTATGGGAGCATTAGTGTGGGACTGACAGTTTTAAGGATCAGAGTTCATTTGATGCCTTGGATGTCATAACTGCATTTTTATTGTTAGTTATTATTAGCAGGTTTTAAAATAGCTACATAGACAAGGAGGTGAATTATTTTTTAGTATTTGTAATTCTGGAGTGTCACTTCCTATTTTATGGATTATGATATTATCTGCATACAGGGTGATACTTGTGGAGGGTGTGATCATATTATTATAATGCAAGAAGATTTAATTGAATCTAAATTAAATTAATCGATCTGTCACCAGCTGACTACAAAGTACAAACCAACTTGAGTATTGCAAATCTTCATGAACATGTATTTCGGTTGTGCGTGATGATATACTTCTTTTTGAATTGTAAATACATCTGTATTTTATTCACGTAGATGCTGAAAGTGGCTCCTGGACCAGCCTACCTGCCCAGTTAATACACAAGTCAAAAAATAATGTCATTTTTATTTTCAAGTAGCAGGTATGATATTCATTGCAGTGCGTACAACACATTACTTTGTAACTGCAGTGACTTCTGCCTGTGTACATACTTAGATGCATGTATATCCAAATGCTATGTAAAAATATATGGAGCCAACGTTGCTCAGATTGGGCCAGTTTCTGCTAATGGCAGACAGTAAAGGATGGAATCATGTAAGAGAGCTCCTAAAACGGCTCTTACATGGACAGGGCTGGGACATGCAAATTACCTCAATTGCAGCTGAAAGGCATGCAAATGAGGTAGATTTGTGATTCAGGAAACCCGAACCTGTCCGAGTAAGAGTAGTGTTATCTGCAGAAATGTACTCAGTTGACAACTGAGTACCGTTCTGCAAATAGCAAAACGGAGCTGTGACAGCTCCAAATAAAGGTTGCGTCCAGTAGAGGAAGCATGCCAATGGCCAAATATATGGCCATCGGCAATGTTACCTGATGCAAAATGAAATAAAAGTAATTTAATTTTTTTTCCCGATTTTCCATGTTTAAGCGTAGCGCAGCGTTGTGCAAATGGGCTGCGCTCTAAAAAACCAGAAAAATTAAAATTAAAACCCACAAATGTGGATTTTATGGGGATTTGTATTATACAATGCAAGGCAATGGCAGGCTGAAGACAACATGGCTACCGAGTAGGGGTTGCTAAGGGGGGAACCCAGTCTAAGAGATGTAACCAAGCATTAGTAGGCAATCCTATGCAAATGAGGGTAAAGATAGTGAATCCCAAGTCTACATAGCAAATGAGCACAGTCAGTGGAGTGTAAGACTAGGATAAGGGGAGTAACAGAGTAGGATATAGGTGACATCAGGAGGGGGTATGTATGAAAGAAGATAATCTCATTGGAGCAGAATGTCATGTGTTAGCTGTCAGTTGCTCATCACTGGAAGAGGTGTGTCATCAGGTATCCTAGCTAAAATCAAGAAATAGAAGGTGCACACTGTGGGTATCACCAAAGTTTCTTGTAAAAATGCTTGCAACGTGTATGCGCTCGTGTGCGCGCCTGTAAACCCGAGTAAGACAGTGTGCGCATGTGGAAGCATGAGTGTGCGCGTTTAAGCCGGAATAAACATGTATAAGGCAGTTTAAAGTCTTGTAAGCACCTCTGCGCTTGTGTGCACATGTTTAGGCAGGAATTAGCTAGTGTAAGTCCGTCTAAGCCTGTCTGCGCTCATGTTAGCACGTGTACGTGCATCTGCGCTAGTGTGCACGGCGCTGCCCCCTGAGGAAATGGAAAGAGAAAAGTAAGCACAAAAACAATAGGAAGTTAACCAGGTTTACCGGGGAGAGTCAGCAGAGCTAGCAGGTAGAAATAATCAGAATCAGGCAATTACACAGGCAGTAAACCAGCCCAGCCCAGCACTTAAAACTCTGCAAACAACTTTTCACCATGTATGGCTCAGAGACACTGCAGCACTGCAGTAAACTAAGAGAAGTGAATACTGCAAAGGCATAACTGAGACAAAGAAATGTTAGGGGCTGCCATTGCTGTCATAAGCCGACATATGCAACATGCAGAGGGTAGTGACAATGGGAATGCTGCCAACCAACCCCCAGTGAGGAGACGGAGAAGAGTGTACAGGCCCAGGGTAACCTACCTGGGGCTACATGAGCTGGAGATAGTGGAGCGCTATAGAGTGGACAGAGACCTCATGCAGCAAATTGTTGAGCTGTGCAGGCCATGCCTCACACACAGAACCAATAGAGGGGAACCCATTCCAGTGGAAACCAAGATATGTGTTGGCCTATGAATACTAGCAACAGGTACCTTCCAGAGACCAACTGGTGATATGATGGGGATATCACAGGCATCAGCATCCAGGATACTGCACCAGTTTCTGGATGCCATGTCAGCACATCGGTGATCATGTATATTTCCCCAATTCCCGTGAGGTATTGGCCAGCAATATGCATCTCTTCCAGCAAATAGCGGAATACCCTGAGGTAGTGGGTGCAATAGACTGCACGCACATATGCATCAAAGCACCAGCCGGTGAGCAGGGTAGGGTCTACTTCAACCGCAAGGGCTTCACCTACATCAACTGCCAGTTTGTGTGTGATGCCCAGGGCATAATACTGAATGTGTGTGCTGGCTGCCCTGGAAGCTACCATGATTTCCATATCTGACATCTGACGCAGCTGTACCAGACATTTGCCAATGGGGACATCCCACATGGTCACCTAGTGGGGGATGCTGGCTATGCACTGGAGCCATGGCTGATGACACCCATCAGAAACGCACACACACCTGAACAGGAACGCCATAATGAGGCACATGCACAAACACAAAATGTAATCGAGCGTGTGTTTGGGCTGCTCAAGTCACGGTTCCGGTGCCTGGACACATCTGGTGGAGCCTTGCAGTACACTCCAACTACATGTACCCAAATTGTCATGGTATGTGCTATGCTACATAATATGATCCTGTGAAAACAGCTGCAGCAGGACCAGCATAGGCCTGGCCCAAACAGCCCCCCACCATTGCCAAGGTCATCACAGGCAGAGCGTGACTCAGAGGAGGAACAACCTGAACCTGCCCCAGTAGGCAGAAGGAGGCATGCCCAGTATGCTTTGGCCTTGGCAAAGAGGCAACGCATAGCACAGACACTGGCTCAGTAGGAACCCTGGAAATGATACCTCTCTCTGACCCGCACATATAGTAAAAGGGATGCCTAAGTTGACACTACCTGCTTCAAACATGTACAGGGAGTGTAGTATGTTCATCCAACATAGGCAGCCCTGCAGCACCATCTGAGGCATGATTGACATGTGTCAAGCAATTTAAGGTAGTGCTAAACAGCATTTACCACCATGTAGTATATGCAAACAGAATGCACACACCAACTAGTACAACTGTGGTCAGTGTCAAGTAATATTGGGCAATGTCCAGCAAGGTTGGTGAATATACAGCAATGTTGGACAAGCCTGGTCTAAGTAGGGCATAGCAGAATAAAAGCTAACATGCTCATATTTGCTTAACTGGCCCTTAAGCAGTCTGGTCTGCTCAGTATGGAAATATAAAGCAGTGATGGGCCTCAAACCCAGGATACTGTGCACCATAGTTAAAGTACTGAACCACTAAACCATAACAGCATTGCACTGTTCAGCCACTATGAAGGAATGTTGATAAGTCTATGCAAAGTATCTCATGGAAACCCTGCAGGCACAGCATAATCCCTGTTGAGTTATGACACAAAGGTGAGTCCTGCAGTAAGAACAGAACTTGACTTCCAACACACACAGTATAAATGTTAATATCGGTCATGTTCACACACATCCACAAATGTAGTGGACTTCAGATTGCAACATACTGAAAGGTCACACTGGGCATGCTCACACACTTGGATAAATGAGACATATGTCAGGCAACAAAACATGGAAAGCCTGAACTGTGCATGCTCACACACATAGGCCATGTCTGACTACAGCAGTGGGCCATACATCTGGCAGTTGCATGTGTTAACCCAGGAACCTCTCACTATCCAGCAATCTGCCCTGTGCACACAGTTACATGACAACAGACACTTATATAATATAGTGGAACCCTGTCATGATCAAACATGTTCCACAGATACCTAAGTTGTTCATAGAAACTGGGAAAGCAAAGACGATAAAAACCTGCAAACAGTATCAGCAGTAAATATTGTGCATCCCAAGCAGAAGCATAGGTTCAGAGGTCGATAGTAGGCTATCTGCCCTAGGGTATGTACAAGCCTAGCCAGAGTGTGTTTGGCTTTTGCAGCCCTGTCAGAGTACTACACTGTGCCAGTGAATAGTAGGTCACACAAGATAGCCCATGTATGTTTAGGCTACTGTGCCTCTGTCTAGCAGGGACACAGAAGAGATCCTAGGGGTGAATTTGTGATTTTCCATCCATGTGTCCAGATTTGGCTTGAAGAGGGTCAGTGAGGGGCTATGTCTAATATGAATTGGGATTCTATTCCAGAGTGAGGGGAGCCTCTGGGAAATGAATCTGTCCCTCCAGCATGTCCTTTTTATTCCTGTGCTGAGGTTTAAGACCCTGGAGCATGTATCAATAAGGGACTTGGATGTTTGAAGTGGAGCATGTCCATTAATTCGGGCTTTGACATGGCTTTGTATGTCAGGCATAGATTGCCTCTGAGTAGGTGGTAAGCAACTGAGTAGAGCTGGAGTTTCCTTAGTTGAGCTGCATATGACATCTGTTTGTAGCCCATGACCCTCTTGGAGAGGTACTTTTGGGTCTCTCCAGGTGCTGCAGGTGTCGGGTAAAATACATCCCAAAAAGGCCATTGTATTCAAGTATGGTGCTGATGCCTGACGAGTACAGGGGCACAATGACCTCACTTGATGTAGATGCGAACCCGTTCGTGATAAGGTGGCATATATAGAAGGTGTTTGTAACCACTTTGGCAATGTGATTACCAAAGAAGAGATTACTAGCTACACTGGTCCACAAATCTCAAGTTACTACTTCTGTACTTAATGGATTACCACTTATGTGGTAATTTGTGTGCACCTTGTTTTTCACAATGGGGATGACTATGCACTTTGTAGCATGTAGCTCAAGCTTGTGGTTCTGGCAGCAAACATCCATCTCTGTGAGACCCTTCTGGAGGATGCTTGTGTTAGCTGGAGAGTCGATTATGGCCCTCAGTTTGCAGTCATCTCTGAACCTTGCCAGCCATAATGCCCCCGTGTTAGGCTGAACCTCAGAGAAGTATATACCGAACCAGAGAGGTCCCAGAACTGAGCCCTGTGGGATGCCACTTGTAACTGGTTTGTATTTGGACTTGGCACCTGTGATTCTGACAATGTGGGTTCTATCCCTGAGCCAGTTTGCAACCCATCTTGTGATATAGGGGTTGATATTTAAGCTGTTAAGCTTATGTATGATATCCGAGTGGGGTATTGTATTGAACATTTTTGCGAGGTCCAGGTAGGCTGTGTGGACTACCTTGCCCTCATCCATAGCTTTGGTAACTGTTTCAAAGAAATCAACTAGGTTTAAGAGGCAAGATCTGCCCTTAACAAAGCAAAATTGGGTAGTGTCCAGTGTCTAGAGGCTCCCAATGTCTTTGTTTATGAGTTCCATGATATTACGCTCCATAGCTGTACAGACCAGACTAGTCAGGCTTATGGGGTGATAGTTCCCAGGGTCTGTGGTGGCACCACCTTTGTGGAGTGGAACCACTGTAGCTGTATGCCATTATTCGGGTACATATCCTGTAGTAAGGCTAAGTTTGAACAGTGACATAATGTGAAGGTTCAGTTCTTCTTGGAGCTTGTGTAAGACACAGCCTGGGATACCGTCCAGTCCCATAGCTGCTGTGTTTTCTGCTTTGGTGAGGGCAGCTTTCACCTGTGCATCTGTGATGTCATGGAGGTTACATTTAGTTGGGATAGGCATTTGTTCCATTGTGGGTGAAGGGGGGAGAGGTTTGTGCTGAATCTGTCTGCCAGGATGTTGGCTGTCTGTAGTTTCGGTATATTTTGTACTGTTATGCAAAATTCAGAGCACATCTGGGAGTTTCCACCCATATTATGGACATAACTAAAGAAGGACTTGTGATTATCTTTAGTGTCTTGGGCAATTTCCCTTTGGAAACTGGCCTTTGATGATTTTATGAGGTACTGAAGTTTCTTGCTAATACTGATCAGAGATGGCTTCCATTTTTGGGATCTTGCTCTGTCATGTAGTAGCTTCCTCCTTCTGTTGTATAGCTTATTTATGGCCAGGGTCCACCAAACAGGTCTCCTGTTTTTGGAGGAGTGAGGCTTCGTTTTATTTGGGATAGCACGATCCATGCATTACTGCAGGTGCTCATAGAATGCATTTGTAAAGGATTCTGCAGATTGGCCTGTTATCCTCTGGCCTGTGGGCTTTGAAGGATTCCACCTCAGTCTTGAGAAGTGCAAAGTTGGCATTTGAGAAATTCTATACAGTGATTTCCTTGGCTGGGGGTGGGGATGGGATATGGATGTCCATGGAAATTTGTTAATGGTCTGATCTTACCAATGAGGGGTTTACCTCTGGTGTGGAATATAGAGTCCCCATGTTGGTGATGACCAGGTCCAATATGTTTTTCCCTCTTGTGGGAGTGGTGACCAGTTGTTCCATCACATTACAGTTTATAACTTCAAGGAACCATTGGGCGAGTGTGTTTGGGCATGAGCAGTTGTTGCAGTCAATGTTTGGGTAGTTGAAGTCACACAATAACATAGTTGTAGGAGAGACCTTGATATTCCCCAGTGTTCTCAGGAATGCCAAGTGGGGTTCCTGTAATAGGGAGGGTGTTCTGTAACAGGCTACAAACTGAAATGCAGTTTGGCCCACTGTTAGATGCACATGGATGGTTTCTGATGCTTCGTGCAGTGCCACTAACCTGGAGGTGTAGGTATCTTTGATGAATATAGATACTACCCCTCCTTTTGTGCTTCGGTCCGAGTTTTGTGTGTGAAACGCATGGTATGAGTTATAACCTGGTAGTGCTGGGGTGCTCTCAGGAGCCTTGAACCAGGTTTCTGTTACTGCACAGACATCAATATTCTCCATACTGAGGAGAGCCTCAAGTGCATGCATCTTGAGGTGTAGACATCTGGCATTGAGTAGCATTACCTCTAGATTTTGTATCCTTGGGTTGTCAATGGAGGTGTATGTCCTTTGAGCCTCGCCTAAAAAATGCACTATGGGGGTGGCAAGAGGCATGGCCAGTATACAAAAGCCTAAGGGTGACAGGTGCAAGCCATCCCTAGCAAAGCAACGTGGCTTGTCAGGCATGTCATCCCAGGCTGACAGACACTGGATCCCCATTGAATGACACCAATACTTTAGACAATTGTTTAAACTGATCATTTTGTCTGTATACTCTGGCATCATTCTTGGTGAGGGCAAGATGCTACCCAAGGTCAGGGTCATACCAGCCTGGGCTACATGATCAGAGAGCTGCTCTATGTCACATGTCTTGTAGTCCAGGGAGGTATGTCTCATGTCATTTACACCTGCATGGACAATGACAGAGTCATACTTGTACCTGCTTTGGAGTGACCTTAGTGCTTGCATTATGTGGTGGATCCTGCCACCTGACAGGCAGCTTACAGTGACCTTCTCCTTGTTCAGCCAGTTGAGTGGGACGTCAGTGTGCTGGACAATAGAGTCCCCTATAACAACTGTATTTGGTGTGCTGTTTGGCCTTAAGGGCTGTGGCTGTGAGGCACACTGATTTTGTGAGATATGTGATTCATGGGTATTGTTGAGGGGTGGCTGTTGCTCGGGTATCTGTGGCAGTACAGTTGCTGCAGGTGTTGGGTAAGGTACACCCCAAAGGTGGCATTGTAACCAAGCACAGTTGTTATTAGTATAGGGGCACACTGACATCACTCAATCTAGATGTGAAAACATATGGGATAAGGTTGCTTATATAGAAGGTCTGTCCAACCACTGTGGCAACGTGAATGTCAAAGGTGACAGTACAAACAAGTTATGTCCCCAATCACCTAACAACACCTACCATATGTAATGGAGTACTACCTATGTGTTAATGTGTGGGCATGCTGTTACTCCCAAAGGGGATGACTATGCAACTAATGGCATTTAGCTATAGGCTATGGCTCAGGCACCAGTCATCCATCTCTGAGAGACCCTGTTGGAGTATGCATGTGGCAGCTGAAGAGGTGATCATGGCACCCAGTTTGCAGTCAAGTGTAAACAAGGTCAGCCATATTCCCCCTGTGGTAGCCTGTATGTCAGACAAATATATACTGAACAAGAGAGGTCCCAGGACTGAGCCATGTGGGATGCCATGTGTAACTGGTGTATAGTCAGACATGGCACCTGCAATTCTGACCATGTGGATGCTATCCCTGATCCAGGTAGCAATCCATCATGTGAGATATGTGTCCATATCGATGCTGGAGAGCCAATGCATAATGGCCCAGTGGGTTATTGTGTGGAAGGGTTTAGCAAGCTTCAGGTAGGCTGTGTGTACAACTGTCCCTATGTTGATGGACCTGTTAACTGTCAAAAGAATACAAACATGTTCAAGAGGCAAGATCTGCCCATGACAATGCTGAAATGTGTAGGATACAGTGTCTGTAGTTTCCTGGTGTCTATGTGTAAGAGTCCCATGACAATATACTCCAGAGCTTTGCATAACAGGATAGTTAGGCTTATAGGGCAATATTGTCTGTGTTCCATTCTGGCACCAACTATGTGGAGTGGGAACACTGTCGCTGTATGCCATTCCGTGGGTACATATCCTGTAGTAACTCCAATATTGCACAGTGATGTAATGTGAGGGTTACGTCTGTCATGCAGCTCGTGTAAGATGCAGGCTGGGACACCAACTGGTCACATTGATGCTGTAATGTATGCTTTGGGGAGGGCAGCACTCACCTGTTACTGTGTGGTGTCAGGGAGGTTACACTCTGTTGGGATGGGTAGCTGCTCCCTACGGGGGATGGGGAAGACATCTGCACTGATCCTGTTAACCAGGATGTTGGCTATGCCAGTGGGTTCAGGGTAAGTGTAGTCAGTGCGCAGTAACTCACAGCATATCAGTGAGTGTCCACCCAGGTTCCTGATATAACAGATGAAGGCCTTGTGATAGTCCTACTTGTCTGGTGCAATTGTCCGTGAGAAGAAGACCTTAGATAAGTACATGAGTGATCATAGCTGCCTGCTAGTACAGATCACAGATGCTTTCCCCGTCTGGGATTGTGCTCTCTCATGTAGTAGCTTCCTCCTGACATTGTACAGCTCACTAATGGCTGGTGTCTACCAGACATGTCCCCTGCCATTGGAGGAGTGAGTCTTGTTGTTATTTGGGGTAGCACAATCCATGCAGTCCACTAGGAGTCCATAGAATGTGTATGTAAAGGATTCAGCAGTCGGAGCTGTATTTCACACTGTCTCAAGGTCTCTGAAGGATACCACCTTGCTTTGGTGAAGTGAGATGTTGGCTCATCAGAAGTTCACCAAGATTACCCAGGATGGGTGTGTGGAGTGTATATGTATGTCCACTGAGATAGCTGTATGTTCCGACCTTACCAATGATGGGTATATTGCGGGTGTGTAACATAGAGTCCCCATGTCGGTGATGATCATGTCCAATATGTATTCCCCCTTGTGGCTGTGGTGACTGGTTGTGCCATAGCATATGAATGTACAAATTGTAGTGACTGTAGGGTGAGGTTGTTGCAGCTTGAGTAGTATCCCCAGTCAATATTCATGTATCTGATGTCACCCAATATAATGGTGTTCGTGGAGACCATCATATCCCCCACGGTTCCCAGGAACACCAAGTGTGGTTCCTGAGTATGGGAGGGTGGTCTGTAGTAGGCAACAAACTGAAAGGCAGTTTTGAACAATGGTAGTTGTATATGTATGGTCTGTGATGCTTAGTGCAGTGCCACTAACCCGGAGGTGTGTGTATCTGTGATGTATATGGATACACCCCCTAGTTGTGTTGTCCGTTCCAAGTCCTGTGGTCGAAAGCATGGTATGAAACATAACCTGGTAGTGCTGGTGTGCATATGTGACCCTGAACTAGGCATCTATTAGTGCACAAATATTGCTATCCCCCATACTGAGGGGAGTCCTGAGTGGCTGCAATATGAGGGTAACACATCTGGTGTTGAGCAACATTACCCTTAGTGTTATTTAACCTGTAATGTCTATGTAGGTGGGTTTGTCTTTTGAGCCCTGCTCAACAAATGCACTATGGTGGTAGCAAGAGCCTTAGCCAGCATTCAAAGATCCAAGGGTGACAGGTGAAGCTATGTGGCATGTTGTGCATGTCACCACAGGCTGACAGACACTGTATCCCCTATGAATGGCACCAATCTGTTAGCCAAGTGTTAAACGTGATATGTTTGTCTGTATACTGTGACATCATACTTGGTGGGTGTAAGATGCTAGACAAGGTCAGGGTCATACTATCCTGGGCTACATCATGACACTGTTCCTCCATGTACCATGTCATGTGGTCTAGGGAGTAACATCTGAGGTTTTACTCACCAGCATGGACAATGATGGTGCCAGTCCTGTACTTGCTTTGTAGTGACCTGACTGCATGTGTTATGTGGCAGGTCCTGACACACGACAGACAGCACAAAGGGACTATTCCCTTGTATGGGCTGGTGAGTAGTACGTCAATGTGTCTGACAATAAGTGTCACCTATCACAACTGTATTATGTGTGTTGAGTAGCCTGAAGGCAAGTGACTGTGTGGCACCCTGACATTGTGAACTATGTGAGATGTGGGAATTGTAGTCGGGGTAGCATTTGTGTGTGTGCCTGATGTGGAGGTCTCTGCTGCTTAGGCAGAGTTCATTTACAGCATCCGAGTATGTGTATGTGTGATAATGTGGTTTGAGTGCTGTCGCCAGAGGATATGTGAGACTGATATGTGGTGTGTGTGGCTATCTTCACCACCTGATAGACTATGCCAATCATGGGTTGAGAGAGTTCAGCACCCTGTATGTCTCTATAGGTGCATCTCACACATATATCTGGGTTTGTTGTGAGGAGGAGAGTCTTGTCTGTATACATGAGGCAGACATGACATTGTGTCTACATCACAATATTCACCAGCTGGACTGGAGAGTGCACACAAAGCCAACCCCTGGGCATGCCGGGATATCATCATGACATACTCTGTAGCCAGATGACAAAGGATCAGTAGGGTGTTAAGTGTGTAAAGGAGTATATCAGGGATTACTGTTCAGGTTTGTTGGTGTTCTGTAAAGAGTAGCTGAGAAGGAGTCCAGACTGAATCATGACACCTCCAACAGCTATGTCATATATAGCAATGTACACATATATGTCATGAGTCAGGGCCAACTGTACCTGACTGACAATGCCGACATCCTGACAGACAGGCCCATATATACATACCCACCTTCCACCGACGATAGTCCATATCATCATACCAGGAGATATCACATGTAGAATGGATGAACAGCTACCCCCAATGCTAAAAGCATGGCATCAAGTGAACTACATTGATTATCAATATGTGTCATGCATAAACTACAGAACAAACTGATCCTGCACCTGAACAGTCAGCTGAATCTTCCCCCCTACACAGGATGTGGAACCATTGAATGTGTTACAGCAACATATGGCACTCCACACAAGTGCTGGTGCACAACACACCATGGGATGTACAGTCCAGTATGCCTATGAAGTATGATCTGCAAGCCATGGAGTCCATCATGGTTGAAGTCATAAACCAAGCTATTGGAAGCTGACATACACACAACCCTACTAACCGTGGTATGTTCATGTCTGGTGGACCTCAGCCATTAACAAATTGTATAACAAAAGAAGGAAGCTACTGCACGACAGAGCAAAATCCCATAAAGGGAAGACATCTCTGATCAACATTAGCAGAAAACTATGTTCTCTCATAAAAACATCCAAGGCCAACTTTGAGAGAAAAATCGCTAAGGACACTAAAGATAACCACAAAGCCTTCTTCAGCTATGTTAGAAACCTGGGCGGAAACCCTCAGATATGCTCAAAGTTAGTTCACAACAACAAAAAATACACTGAACCCACAGATATTGCCAACATTCTGGCTGATAGGTTCAGTGCAAATTTCTCCCCTCCCTCACCCCTAAAAGAAGAAATACTTATCACAGCTGAATGTAATCTCCCTGTTATCTCAGATGTCCAAGTGAGAACCGCCCTCAACAAAGCTAAAAACACAGCATCAGTGGGACCTGACGGTATCCTGGGTTGCGTGCTACGTGAACTCCAAGAGGAGCTAAACCCGCACATAAAAATGCTATTTAACCTTAGCCTTACTACAGGATATGTACCTGATTACTGGCGTACAGCAACAGTGGTCCCACTCCACAAAGGGGGTACCTCTACAGACCCTGGGAACTACCGCCTCATAAGCTTAACCAGCCTGGTCTGCAAAGCTATGGAAAGAATTATTATGGAACTCATAAACAGAGACATAAGGGACCTACAGACACTTGACCCCACCCAGTTCGGCTTTGTAAAGGGCAGATCCTGCCTTTTGAACCTGGTTGACTTTTTTGAAACAGTCACTAGAGCCATTGATGAGGGCAAAGCAGTCCATACAGCCTATCTGGACTTGGCTAAGGCCTTCGACACAATACCCCACTCAGGCATCATAGATAAGCTCAACAGCTTAAACGTAAACCCTTATGTCACTAGATGGGTTGCAAACTGGCTAAAGGAATGAACCCATAAAGTTAAAATCGCTGGAGCAATGTCAGACTCAAAGCCAGTCACAAGTGGTGTCCCACAGGGATCTGTCCTGGGACCCCTCTTGTTCGGCATTTATTTCTCAGATGTTAAAGCAAACATGGGAGGGTTGTAGCTGACAAAGTTCGCAGATGACTGCAAACTAGGCACCATAGTCGATACACCAGCGGACACATACATCCTACAAAAAGGTCTCACAGAAATGGACAACTGGTGCCGGAGTCACGGCCTTAAACTAAATGCCAAAATATGTATAGTCATCCCCTTTGGGGAAAACAAAGTACCCACAAATTATCACATAGACAGCATCCCACTGAGTACGGAAAAAGTAATCAGAGGCCTAGGGACCCAAGTCGACAGTGACCTCTCATTTGACACCCACATTGCCAAAGTGGTTAGAAAAACATTCTACCTTGCACACCTCATCATGAAGGGATTCACATCCAGATCCAAGGATGTCATTGTACCCCTATACTCCTCCCTCATCAGACCCATGATTGAGTACAATGCCCCATTTGGTATGTACCTCACCCGGCATTTGCAACAGCTGGAGAGACCACAAAAGTACCTCACCAAGAGGATCAAGGGTCTCCAACATATGTCTTATTCTGCCAGACTAAAGAAACTCCAGCTCTATTCAGTAGCATACCGCCTGCTCAGAGGTGATCTCTGCCTGATGTACAAGGCCATGTCCAATCAGGAACTGATGGACATGCTCCACCTCAAAAAATCCAAATCCATCAGGACCACGAGAGCTAAAGACTTAAACCTCGGCACAAGTATGAATAGGACATGCTGGAGGGATAGATTCATAACCCAGAGGCTTCCCATGCTTTGGAACAAGATCCCAGTTCATGTTAGGCAGAGCCCCTCACTGACTCTCTTCAAGAGAAATCTTGATGAGTGGATCACAGGGGTCACATCTGTGTCACTACTAGACAGGGGCACAGTAAACTAATTCTATTATATAAGGGGACCTTCATTGTGTCACTACTAGACAGAGGCACAGTATTCTAAATCTATTCTGTGCATTTTTGTACCATTTCATGGGGTGGCGAAAGCCACATCACTATGGCTGGGCTTACAAATGCCCCAGGGCAGATAGCCTAGTACTAAACTATGAAACTATGTGTGGATCATGGTTCCCAAACATGCTAGACTGTTTGCAAGGCAGCCACACAGGACATACATCACTGAACACAGCTACACATGCCTCACATACACTTTGAATAGCCCTTTATCAACATCCCAGACACATGTAGTAGCCACAAAACCAACAAGCTGTGCATAAATATGTCTTGACATATGAAGGAATGTCGATGTGTCCACAGATAGATCACACAAGGTAAGGATTATGAGTTCCTGTTCCAGCTGTTGACACCTGATGACCCACATGGACCATTCCTGGAATGGCATAAAACAAAGTGTACACACATTATCATGTCCAGTCTGATGATGTCAGCACCCTAGAAATACAGACAAAGAAGGAAAACCACCCAGTAAATTAAATAGCGTGCTGTGCTAATGCGTCTCTCTGTAGTATCATAACCTAATTAAGTAGGGATTTGAATCCTGCAAACCCTGATTTTGTGTGTATGTGAGCAATTCTCTATGAAAAGAGTGGCCATTTTGAAGACTGGGAAAACACACTACATATGTACATTTCTCTTTGGAAAGACTGATGATGTCAGCACCCTAGAAATACAGAAGGAGAAGGGAAACCACCCAGTAAAGCAAATAGCGTGCTGTACCAATGCGTCTCTCTGTAATATCATAACTTAGTTAGAGAGGGGTTTGAATTCTACAAATGCTGACTGTGTGTATGTGTGTACAACTGTCTATGAAAGGAGTGGCCTTTTTGAAGACTGGGAAAACACACTACAGATGTACATTCCTCTTTGGAAAGACTGATGATGTCAGCACCCTAGATATACAGACGGAGAAGGAAAACCACCCAGTAAAGCAAATAGCGCGCCGTGCTAATGTGTCTCTCTGTAGTATCATAACCTAATTAGGTAGGGGTTTGAATCCTGCAAATGCTGACTGTGTATGTGTGTGCAATTCTCTATGAAAGGAGTGGCCTTTTTGAAGACTGGGAAAACACACTACAGATGTACATTCCTCTTTGGAAAGACTGATGATGTCAGCACCCTAGAAATACAGACGGAGAAGGGAAACCACCCAGTAAAGCAAATAGCGCGCTGTGCTAATGTGTCTCTCTGTAGTATTATAACCTAGTTAGGTAGGGGTTGAATCCTGCAAGTGCTGACTATGTGTGTGTCACTCTTGGTCAATGCAGTGTGGGTCTTGCTTTTACTATGTTATGGCATATTATGATTACAACAGTAAGTGCATTGCACACATCAGGTATATGCGTTGCAAATATATATGTGTACATGTTCCCTTAATCAGTACATAGGTGTGAAGCCTGCATACTACATGAATACATTTGTTGCCATTGACAGGTTGTGCCGCAGCTTCTCAGATCGTAGGTCACATATGTATGTATGTGACAGGCCCATCCACTGTCGTGATCCGTGGCCAAGGTCATCTGTGCCACACACACCCATGACAGTTACTTTACAGTAGTGTGAGTGAGGGTATATGCCTGGGGTATATGTCAGGCATGTTCATACACAACCATGACTGCCAATAATGGACAGTCTTTATAGGTGTACAACTGCCTTGTGTATATGCATCCAGGCCTCCAATGTGTCATATGACACACCTTGGGACTCCACAATACCTATGGATATGTGGATACCAAGGGACACATGACATAACATGAGGCTGTATGTACACATTGGTACCCAACATACATGTGGAGGGCTACCACCAATGTGGTACTGATGGGATAGGAAGTATAGTACATGTGGATGACTATGCCATAGTTGGCTTACTGTTATACAGCATGTATCACATGACAGGCATCTGTCTGTATGATACCCTTGTGTAGGATATGTGTCCCATCCAGGGAATGGATTGTAGGCCACTGCATGCATTACCAGATGTGGATGGACACATCCCTAGTGTGTTTGCATGTACAGAAGGGGACTATATGCCAAACAGGTGTGGACACAGGAATGGGTGGTGGTAATTACCACTGGTTAGTGTTATAGTGTAGCACTGGAAGGATACAACTGTTACTGAGTTCCCTATGACTGTGTGTCATTTGTCAGGACAACATCCAATGATTGCTTATAGTCATGCTGTTGAGGTTATGTATACTACCAGACCGCAAATCATTGACAGATACGAACAGTATCACCCACAGCATGGTGTCTACCCATGTCATACACACATGTCTACCCATGTTAGTGCATAACTGTAGTAGAATGCATACTGGCCATTAAAAGATACTGTGACATGTTCACTATGTGTACAACAGTGCATGCCACATGTCCCATGTGTCTACTATGCAAGTACATACAGACAGTGTGCACCCACCATGTTCACAGATGTACACTTACTAATCTGTACTGCACAAATCACACACATACTGTCCACTCACTAACACATGCTGGCAACACATTACATGTCAGCCAAGTGGCACATGGGTGGACAATACATAGTCAGACCTAACAGTGGTGTAAACAATGCTACATTGACAATCAGAGCTTTGATGAATAATGTCTGCTGAGATATACCTACAAGGATGTCATTACACTTTCCCGTTGATAACTTGCCAACATTGCTACACTGCTATAGTGTCACCCTGTGCATCAGCACCATGTTAGCCTGTTCCTCCATCAATGTTACAGATGACAGGAGGCGACACAGGTATCATCATATGCACAGGGCGTTTTGTTGTTTGCCAGAGCCTGACATTGACCCATCCAATCGACATGTCTGTGTGTGTGTGTGTGTGTGTGTGTGTGTGTGTGTGTGTGTGTGTGAGGGACAACAGTACAGCATGGGCCAATGTTGATGTAATGTGAGTGTGTATGTGTGAGCCCTAGTTGTTTGGTTAATGTGTGTGTGTCTGCATGCACACAGCTCCACCATGTGGCTGCCATATACAGTAATTTGTGGGACAGCCACAGACTGTACCTGCTAGGTCGTACAGATTACTGTCTCCGGCCACGGACACAGTACCTGTGCCTGGCAGGGGTGCTATGGACAGTATCAGGTACCAACCCTGACTGGGTACTGTCCTCAGAGGCAGAGGTGGGATAACTGGACCCATGTCCTGACTGGGAAGGGCCAGAGCCATGTGCACATGGTCTACTGGGACGGTCAATGGACAGGCCAGCCCCAGCATTGCTGGGGCTGGTACTGCCACTACAGGAGTGGCTGTGACCCAGGGGCTGTCCGTGACCACTGCCAGCTGTTGCTGTTGCTGGCATGCGTCCACGTCGACGTCGGAACTGTCCCGCACGGTCCTGGCTCATGGATGACATATTGTGGAGGGCATCTATTGTCTTCCTCCAATGTCTATCAATGACCTCGGTGTAAGTCCGGATGGCACCGGCAGGGTCACAGATGCTGTCATTGATAACAGTGTAATGTGCCTTCCGTGCTCTAAGTCCCTGCCTGGTGTACCATTCCATACGTGCCTGAGCCTGCATTACAGCCCAGAACATACTGGATGTCATGAGACCAGTGAGGGCACGCCTGCCAGGGGCAATACGACCAGTGATGCACCCCCTGAGAACCCCTGGACCTCCACCTATGTGGTACCATTCCAGGAATATGGCTATGGCTGCTGTGAGGGGATGCAAGTGCCATGGGTACCACACTCCCCTGGTCAGTGCCAACTGTATGCTGTCTCTCACCTATGGCCATTGGTGGTGAGGGATGTATTGGCAGTATGAGTGTGCGCATAGATGGGGTTGAACACTGTGTACTGTCGACTGGTGGACCAACGACAGACCCTGTCAAACCTCCCTGTGTCAAAATACATGTCTCATCATCAGCACTATTCGTGGCAATGACTTCAGGTTCCCTGCTGCATTCGGCCAGCCCTAACTCAGCACCTGTGAGAAGAAGGCAGGAAACACACTTTATGGTCTACACATGAACACATGCACAGATGCACACATGCACACATGCACACATGAACAGTAATACACTCCTCACTACAGCACATACACACACACCAGCAATCCAACACATACTCTATAATGGGTGAAGGTGGGTGTCAGTATCACAAGGTAAACAGTCACCACACACGTGTCAGCATGCAGAATATGTGTTGCACAAGACCATACAGTGCTAGTATAGACGCCCCAATGTAATGGCAGTATACATGGCTTTGTTGCAACTGTGTCATTGTTCAGTGATTGGCTACACCCTAGAACACAATTTGTACATGGACACAACCCAATGTGTGTCAAGTGACCTATACACCCACTAGCATTCCAGGATATATATGTGACACTTTGGATGGCAACTGCTGTGCATATTGTGTATACTAGCATATGTAAGCACACACACAACATGCTATGCATATTGTGTATAGGTGCATATGTTTGCACACGCACAACATTGAGGTGCAAAGCAATGACTGCTATGAGTATAGCATGTTTTCATATACTGCATATGATAAACATGTTCTGTTGTGTACAGCTGTAGCAACTATGCATATCTAAGGTGCAGTACAGTGCTGCCACACTTGTGTCTGCTGCACTGTGCAGTGTATGTGCTTGAGGCAGCTACTGACTTTAATGTGATGATTAATGTCTCACAGCAAACATGGACAGCATGCATTATGCGTAGGTGTGTTATGTGTACATGGCCTACACCTCACCTATGACATGCACATTTCATTACCATTATTAAAGTGTTAACACACTCACTAGCATGTACCGTCTGCCCTGCTGTCACACCAGAGGGACCTACAAGAATATGACACAGTTTATCAGTGGCCACAACTGTGGCATTGCTGCCATGAGTGAGTGCGCTAATCTACAGTGGAACAACAGTCAACAGTCACAGGTGTGGAGATACTATTCCAAATATCAGTATTGCACATGAGAGGCAGAGCAACTGCTAAACACACAGTTCACATCTCACATAAGCATATTCTAACAATACAGGTAACAGTAGTCTACAGCTAGGGCATATTACCTGCACGCTCCATGTCGTCCTGCTAGGTAGCTCCGGCCCCCATGATGACACATGCATGATGTTGCTGCTGCTGTAGGCCAGGAGCCACCACGCTTAGGAGTAGCACCTCCACTCTGGTGAGGGGGGATGTATGGGCGCCCCACCACCTGTGGCAAGCAGTTGCCTATGGATATCAGATGCACGCTTCCGAACATGTCTGATTAAATCACTACAGTGATGGCGTACCTGCTCATATGTCCGGTTATGCATGCCTATGTCATTTACCCGGCGAACAAGATCTTGCCACAGTGCAGTGCGCTCATGCTGGTGCTTGCTGGCCCTGGGAAAAAGCCGTGCATAGTTTTGATACAGGCTGGCCTGTATGACCTCCTCCTCTGCAGCTGTATACACAGGATTGCGGCGATGAGCCATAACCCTGGAAGACAATTAAACAATATGTGTGAGCAAGTCATGTGGCACACTTAACATTATGAAGTACAGATATCACTTAACTACCAGATACAGCATCTGTCTGTCTATCAGAGGATACACACCTTCAATACCACTTATCAGTGCTCAGCTCACAACTGCCTGACAGTGGCTGCCGCACTCCATACAACAAACCAGTATACACCAGTACTTGACACACTGTATTGGATACAATGCACAACCTCACACTGGGGGTATATATTAAGCTAATGCATGACAAATACTGTCATCCAATGCAATGAATGTAATGTACAGTTACAGTATTAACAGTAAACCACCCTAGGTTTTGATGCCATACCCCTACCTAACATATGTGCATGGTTGTTAATATAGCTGGCATACTGCTGTAACAGAGTATACATGTTGCTAGGTACACACACATACCCTGTAACACACATGTGATTGCGGCCATGGTACAGGCATCATTACACACACATTAGTCAAACATACAACACACAAATGTATGCCAACACAGATGAGCATTACCTGTGTACCTTATAGTACTGTGTGCCCCTACTTACAGATACCTATGCCTGAGGAATGTAATCTGTGCAGACTACAGGAAACACACAAGACAGTGATACCAGGGAATGTGAACCTACATCATACTGTGGTGTTTAGGCCTACAGCTTCAGGTAGTACAACAGTTCATATGTGACCTGGATTCACCAGCAGTACCACTTACTGAGCATACATGTACTGCTACAGCCTACAATGGGACACCACAGTCGTACACAAGGTACTACGTCATAACATATGCCATCCTACTATGTCTGCATCCCAATAACTGACACATCTTTCTCTACCCTCACAACTAGGACACAAACTACAATGACAGACACAACCTCATGCTAAGCTATCACACCTTTACAGACCTTGCACACAGTCAGTATCACACTCATTCCACCTCACATAGGTGGTATTGCACTGAGTACATGTGTGTGCGCATTGTGTCATAGGTAGGTACTACACTATTGGGCTGGGGCCTACAGCAGCCTAGCCATATTCTACCCTGCCATTTGACACACATGTAATGTGATTACACTTGCTCCTGTCAAACGGATACACAGAGGTGACTCACAGGGCATATTGCCTATCTCCATAACATTCATCAGGGGTATGTATGACATCTACTAATGATGAGCCATGTTTATTAATGCTGGGTGGTTTAGTCCAGAGTATGGTATATTTGTGTATAGGAACCTGTACCTCCAGCATGTGCTGTTCAGTGCGTTGACATGGATTAGGACCCTAGGTCATGTAGCCCGGAGGGATTGTGAGGTGTTGTCATGGTGGTTGGCCGACTGCTATGGGTGTGACATACCTCTGTATGTCTGGCAGTGGTAACCTCTGTGTATGATGTATGCAATGCACTCTAACTGTGGTTTTGTGAGTCAGTCTGCATAGGGCATGTGTTTGGGGCAGTGTCACTCTTTGTTAGGTATGTCTGTGGCCTTTCCACTTGCTGTGGTTGTCATGTGAGGTACATACCACATGGGGCATTGTGAGGAGTAGGGGGTACACTGACCTATATTTCCCTAGATGGCACACCTTTTGTGATGACACATACCACATAGAGGGATTACAAGACTAGTGTGGAACTGTGATTACCAGAGGGGAGGCTACCGTACACCATGTCCCATGTTCCTTTCTGACACCTTCAGTGTTGGGCAGGCAACCACCTATCTGGTAGTTAGCGTGTAAAGTGTTTTGGAATGGGGTATGGTACTGCAGTATCAACACTGGTGTTTAGTCAATGCGTTGGTCACCAGGCACCTGTTGCAGTACGTCTGACCCCGTGTCTCCCTCTCTCACTCTCTCTCTATATATATATATATATATATATATATATATATATAGATATATATATATACATATATATATATATATATATATATATATATATATATATATATAGATATATATATATATATATATATATATATATATATATATATATATATATATATATATATATATATATATATATATATATATATATATATATATATATATATATATATATACATACCTATATATATCCAGATATATCTGTATATATCTATATATTTCTACATATATTTATATATGTATATATGTATATATCTACATATCTATATATATATGTATATATATATATATATATATATATATATATATATATATATATATCACTCTCTCTCTCTCTATATATATATATATATATATATATATATATATATATATATATATATATATATATATATATATATATATATATATACATATATACAGGTATATATATACATACTTGTAAACATCCATTGCTGTACATATACATGCACATATAGGCACATATACTGGCCACCTTTCATGTTGGGAATATGAATCATTAAACAGTTGCGAGACATACAATTTTATAAAAATATTGCACAGTGTTGTGTAGAATGCATTTTGCTGTCCTCAGGCCATATTGCTGTAGCAGGCCTCACTGTCTCAGTCCCACAGCATTTAACCACCACATGACATATACCTGCACTGCTTGCTGTTTTCAATGCCACACACTACAACCTACATAGATATGTGCACATAGCAACCTTCAACTACATATATATATCTAGCCTTCACTAACAGTTGCAGTATGTACCTTGCCCTATGCACATCTGCATTTACATATAGATATGGACTGTGCACACATATGGAGGGTTCACAGTATGTACAGTACCCTTCATGCACATCATTCGCATGCCACCAAATACATATCTGTTACATACCTTACCTTTGTATTTCTTACCTCTGTCTGTTGTACCTGTTAACATATATTTTTCTTTTTAAATATTTTTTTATTTTTGGTGTCTACAAACACCTCTGTTTCTTTGTTTGTTTTTTTTTTGTCTGTCTCGCTTGCTTGCTTGCTCTCTCTCTCCATATGCTGCAATGATATAATTGCATGTGTGGACAGCAAGTACAGGCTGCTTTTGTAGGTATCTGCACATGTGCATGTGATGGCCTCTGCACCAATTGGTACCCACCATTTAGTAATTGCATGCAGCCTGCTGTGTGCCAATTGCAGTTCTCACTGTGATTTCAGGACACTGCTATAAAATGATAGGTTAGGTAGACATAGGCCTTTCAGTTTTGCAAGGTGGGGACCCTGCTTGTTTGCTGTGGACACTGTTGTGTGAGTCAGAAGGTTGGTATATGTCTCATATCTGAAGCTGGGTTGTAGACAGTGAAATGCATGTTGTACTGAAACCTGACTCTTGCTTCTTCCAGTGCACTCTTCTCATTGTGTCAGTTTACTCACACCTCCTAATGGTAACACTGGATACATGGAAGTATGTACTTTGTTTTGGAATTAGGAAATTAACTAGCATACAACAGTGGTTTTTCCAATGTATTGCTCTGGCTTTCCTATATTCCCTTCACATTCACTCCTTGTAATACATGTTATATTTCTGTCTGTCTTGAAATGTATTGCTCTGGCTTTCATATTTTCCCTTTACATTCACTCCTTGTAATGCATGTTACATTTCTTTCTTGCAATGTAATGCTCTGGCTTTCATATTTCCCCTTTACATTCACTCCTTTTAATGCATGTTATATTTCTGTCTTGAAATGTATTGCTCTGGCTTTAGTATTTTCCCTTTACATTCACCCCTTTTAATGCATGTTATATTTCTGTCTGTCTTGAAATGTATTGCTCTGGCTTTCGTAGTTTCTCTTTACATTCACTCTTTTTAATGCATGTTATATTTCTGTCTGTCTTGAAATGTATTGCTCTGGCTTTCGTAGTTTCCCTTTACATTCACTCTTTTAATGCATGTTACATTTCTTGCAGCACCAAGTTATTGTATATCTGCTGTGGCTTAGTGGTATGTCATGCAGACTGGTGAGTCCAAGGTGTGGGGTTTGAGACTAACAAGGATATTTTATTTTGCTGCTGAGCAGTACAAGGGCCTTGTCATACAGAGTGACTAAGGCACTTTTAAGCAGTTGTAAGCGGGTTTGCGCGAGTTTGTGTGATGCTTAGCGATGCTTAGCTAAGCGCACACAAGCTCACACTCACGCATTCACGTAAAGCGCTGCCAAAGTCTGGGCAACTGTATTTAGCTGGGTAGAGCACTGCTTAAATCCTTATATCACATGAAAATAGTCAAATCATAGCATCCCACATAACCTGCTGGTAAAGACCCACAGGACAAGATTTGTGTTATGGCATTCCTATTTTCCCTTTACATTCACTCACAGTAATGCATGATATATTTATTACAGCACCAAGTTATTGTATATCTGTTGTGGCCCAGTGGTAATTCATGCAGTCTAGTGTGTCCAAGGTCCGGGGTTCGAGACTGACAGGGGTATTTTATTTTGCTGATGAGCAGACTACAGGCCTTGTCATACAGAGTGACTAAGGCACTTTTAAGCAGTTGTAAGCAGGTTTGCACGAGTTTGCGTGATGCTTAGCTACGCTTATCTACACTTAGCTAAGCGCACACAAGTGCACATGCTTACAACTGCTTAAAAGTGCTTACTCCTGTTAACACCCGCGCTATTTTCTTTTAAAGAAAAGAAAATGGGGAAATAGGAAAGTGTTGAAAAAGGGGGCACAAAGAGGGTAGGACAGTAGGAAAACAAGCTCGGGATGTGCAGGAAGGATGTAGGGAAGGCCCATAGCTGCCCAATTCTTTACCAGCAACAGCTGTGCATATGTTAGAAATTTAGAGTGAGATTTGAAACCTTCCACCCCTGAGAGAGGAGTGAAGACAACAAAGTATGTTGTAGAGCCAATTGTAATTATCACTTTACATGTCCAGCAGACATGTGTATGAAATGGGCAACTATGTATGGGGCATCATTTTTTTGTGGGAACAGAGTGTCCTTTTTTTTTTTTTTCAGGTGAGAGTGGAATGTGAGGTACAGGAAGTAGGTATATTTGGGGAGGTAGGTTGGGGAGGTTAACAGACAAGACAAACAAGATGCATACAGGGGTGGAGTATGACACATGTGGGGGGTAAACACAATTGACGGGGATGGATGTTTGGATATCGCAAGCCCATGAGCCCACAGAGGGCAACAGTGGAACTGAGATCTCCACCCATGGGCAGTTACCACTGCGCCTTCACAGCCCAAGCCGGGGCTGTGCTGGGGGCTGGATAGGATGGGCAGGCACACCCGTGGGTTGCGCCACTCTCGCCTCAAGCTGGCATAGGGGATCAGTCACGGAATGCCTGATCTCACTACGCACCACAGACCGGACCCTTTGGAGGGTGAGTGGAGGCTGTCCTCTGGCCACGCTTGCAGAGGGGGGGCAAGCCCCACCCCTTGCAGTGCTTCCACCTGAAGGTGGCACAGGGCCACCGGAGGAGGAGGTTCCAGCCTGGGCACTGGTGCCAGGTGCACTCACCAGCTGAGGTGGGAGAGGTGGGTCCGCTGGCACCCGCCTTCCCAGTTGTCCTATGTTTAGCAGTATTTAATGGCATTTTGGGTTAGTAAAAAACAACACCATTCCAACTTAGTTGTAACAGCATGCATTAGTATTCCCATTCACCAAACACACATGGATTCCAAAAGTTGAACAGCAAGCATAACACATGCATATTTAGGACAACAGTGGACATTCCAACAGCATGCAGGGTTGATTGATGGCAACAGGCCATCAGGTTTGGATATGTGAACAGGGCACATGCATCAACGTACATGCAGATATGTATAAACTAACAGGACAAATGTCCATAGGAATTAATTGTGAATACGCATACCCAGTTTGGTGTGGAATAGCATCATTTGTGAACATTAGGTAAGGTGATAAAATATTACATTAACAACTTAAAATACCTATACGTATACTATACATTCCTACTAGATGCAGATATATATCCCCTACATGTATTAGTACAGTTTCCTGTATGTAACCTTACAAATGTTGGTGATGGAGATGTTACTGCTACATTAATATACATTCCATTTGTATTCATTCTGCTACATTTGAACAGTTACGTACAGTTCTAGCAGCACACTGACATTTGTGGGATCACAAGCACAAGCTGCTCATGTACCGGATTAACAGGTAAATACTATACATGACACAGTTAAGGACTATAAATATTCTTCTGACATACTGGCATTCCCATCAGCCAGCTTATATGGGCCTAGACAACTGTGGATGTTCAGCATTTCATACAACCATACTATCTCCATAATGCAAGGGTACAACAACATATCCGAAATGTGGGACGGACACAGTCCAGGTATTGTACTTTATTAAAACATTTCACTCTTTGGTTGTGGCTGTCAGGGCCGGCCTTAGGCATAGGCGAACTAGGCAACTGCCTAGGGCGCTGTACAGGCCGGCCCCATAAAGGGCGCAAAATCAAACCAACAAAAACTTCTTTATTTTTTTTACTGTTTTCAGCATTGGTTGCTCCCAATTCCCGTTTGTACAGTAGCAATTGCGCCCTCCCCGTAATTACATTGCATCCACGACTGACGACACGAACACACAGCACATAGAATGCCCCTCTACATTGTTGTTCTTCCATTCCCCTGCATGATGTATGTGATGAGTCTCATTAGTGGCTGCTGTTGTCAACCTGTCCGCATTGATCATTTCATCATTTTCGTTGACGGAATTTGACGAGCTAGAGGCGGGCGCATCCATTGGCTGATATTTACTTCCTGAATTTATTCACGAGACTGGACAGCATGGTGTGGATTATCGGCGGCCTGGTTCCTTTCACCACGCGGATTTCGCATTTGTATTTCATGCCCTTGTTTTGCTTCACTTGCTTCAATTTTTTGCTTTAAGGTAAGTTGATTTGGGCAGGCGCCTCTCTCACAAGCATGACTTAATTAATATAATGCTGTGCGGTGCCTGTGTGAAAATTGTTGTGTTTTCCTGCTCTGGAACTGGTTGTTGGGCTTGAGGTTACTAGCTAAACTTATCGTTTAGTTGTGGAACTTGTGCTGTGCATCAGTTCGCTGGCTGGTGTTGGTCAGCAAGTGTATTTTTTATTTATGTCGGTCTTGTGTGCCTGCCAGATTTTAATTTCATTTTCTTGGAAGCTAGAGGGAATTACTTTATTAGCTGCTGCCTGGATAGTGCAAACTTTGTTGCTATAAGCACTAATGACAAATAGTTATCTGGCTATGTTTTTTGTTACAGAACTGTTTGACTGTAGGCAGGAATGTTTTTAACTTCATTCTCTTGGAAGCTAGAGGGAATTAATTTGTTAGCTGCTGGATAGTGCAGACTGTGTTGCTATAAGCAGTAATGGCAGTTATCTGGCCATGTTTTTTGTTACAGAACATTTTGATAACCTTCACAAAGAGTCTTATTAGATATGATATATCTGGTACTGACCCTGTTATGTGCTTCTGATATCCTGACTAATCTACATTATGTGAGCAAAGTTACAATCAAACTACTACATCAGACCCTCTACAATGATGCATCGGTATATCTCACTTAATTTTCTGCACTGTTAGTTTAGGCAAGGTTTATCCATGATGCCACTGAAAACTGCACTTAATCCTACATAATGCAAACAAATGTCCAGTCCTTAAATCACTGATTAAAAGCTACATTTCATCCCATATTTTACAGCCATTTCTGATCTGCTAATTTTAAAGGGAATTCTTTCCTGTTTTATCTGATCTCTCTTTGTTTGTTACATGAAGATCCCAGATTTGCGTGCATGTGCACTGCTAAAGCATTCATTAATTTTCTTTAGTACTGTATACAACTTTTCATTTAATCACTCAACTCTACTGTAATAACTATAACAGCTATCTATGCAACGTTATTGTACACAGAATGCTATTTGTCACTACTGCATTACCTGACTTGGCTGCATTTATCAGAACATCATGCTGCATAATGTCAGGTATAAGAACCGGGTTCTTAATTGTTTACTGTTTTTCCTAATTGTATTCAGAATGTTGATAGAGCAGCTGTCAAAATGTTTTCTTTTTCTGGCAGTTGAAAAACAATCCATGTAGTAAATAATGCAAAAAAAAAGCATAGCTCAATGTACCAGGAATCTTGATATATATGCTTTCTTATATAGTAAACATAAACAGAGGGCTTGGCTGAGTGCATTTAACCACTGGAGGTGACGATCTGTTATGTTGATGGCCTCACAACAGTGATTTTCTGCTGACATGATCTGTTTCTTATGGGCATTATATATAGTTATCTACTATTGATTTATTGCTGTTTTTTAGCTGTTGTAATTTAATTTGTAAACATTACCTGGACAGAGTATTACCATGTTTTTACTAACTCCTTTAGTTCAGTTGGATGTATAAGTAGTTTTGACTGACTTAGCCATACAGTCTTGTATCACACTTGAACTTGATACTTACCTGGGGTACTTGCTAAATGAAGTGAGACTTAATAATGAAAAGTGTTTTTAATTTCCATAAGCTATGATGATAATTTTGATTCCCGAGTATGGATTTACACAATTTTCACATGGTGTAACACAGAATAAAAAGCAGTACATCATATGGATGGATGTATAGGTACTGCAGTTTGCTTTCACTTCATCCCCATTTCCTTTCATCATTTCCTCGCTGCCTGTTGGGGAACTGAGATGTATATAGAGGTGTATATAGAGGTGATTTTGTTTTTAAACATTTGTTTACACATGGTCTGACTTGGAAGGAGGTCAATTTTCAGTGTAGGCCTGGGGAGAAATGCTCCAGATGCATGTCTTTGACATAGCTAGAAATAGAAAGACAGAGATTTATGTTGATTTTCTTTTTGGTGCATTCACTGTCAATATTATGGAACTCCATATTTCAAGCAGTTATGATGTATTCTTTTTTTAATTCATTGATACAGAAATGCTCCCAGTGCATGTTCTTTTCAGTTTTTATAATGGAGTAATGATAAAACACACTGCCATTAGGTATTTTAAAGTGATTCATAAAGATTTAAGAATACTGAGTTGCAGGATTGCGTATTTGGCAAATGGATTAACTGCGTCAGGTTGTGAACCTTTTGTTCATCTCCATGCTAATATTTAACAAGTGTAGATTTATTTAAAACTTGTGTATACTACATTAAAATGTTTTTTGTTGTAAAAGGTTCCAAAAAGTGAATCACAATGTTTTACATTAACATTTGTTACCACTTCTATGTTTAGTTGGGTGATTGTCGGAGTCAGACTCAGACTATATCCCTACAATGCTTCTACCTTGCTGTTCAACAAACTCTGATGCGTCCTGTGTATCTTGCTCTCTCAATTTTCTGAATCTGAAAATCTGAAACCTCAATCTGAAAACAAAAGTCTTTCTTGATGGTCTTGGTTTTAGGGGACGCTTAATTGCCAGACTTTTCTGTTTCAAAACTAAGTACTAACTGCAAGGACACTGCATGTGAGGAGAGTACAGTGGTATCTCCTTACTCTTTTGAAACAAGAGTTCATAGCCTGTAGAACATGTTCCTCTTCCTCACTAGCCCTCTTTAAGAAGAACCTGGACAACTGGATGGGAAACAGAAAATACACCCCTGAGATCCCACCTGTGTCCCTGCTGCTGGACAGGGAAAACAGGTGCTGACTTTGTGTGAGCATGGGTGAAAATTTGGCTAGGCCTTAGGGCCTCCATGCCAGTAGCCTAGTGTTCTATAATTTCATAGGTAGGCACTAGGCTAGCTGCCAGGTATAGCCAGAGTGTCAGTTTTGCCACCCCATTGATTAACTGAGCCTCTGTCAAGCAGATCCAATGAAGTTATCCCAGGGTGTATTTTCTGTTACCCATCCACTTGTCAAGATTTCTCTTGAAGAATGTTATTGAGGTGCTCTGCCTAATGTAGTTAGGAATTTTGCTCCAAAGCATAGAGTCTGACAGGAATTAGTGACTGGTACTGACCTAGCTGAAGCACTGGAAGTAGAATTGAAATTTCCAGACGCAAATGAGGTGAGCCTCAGGAAAAAGAGGGAGTGCTTTTGGTTATGAAGCACTGTCTAATTGGTCCTGAACAGTTCAAGTGCACCTGACAGTTTATACAAGTGTCAAACATTTCATTGTCAAACATTGCATATGGAAATGTACACCTAATGGGCAGCAATGGAATAAAAAATCATCTGACAATATTAGAAGTTCTTAAGTAGGAACTGTATCAACTAAATGAATGTCTTGACAATTAAATAAAATCTGACAATATTTCAATGTCTTTAGCATTAATTGTGCCAACTGAATACTTCTTCTTCTTCGCTTTTCCGGTTAGGGGTTGCCACAGTGGATCACCTGTCCGCTCATGATTGGCAGTGGAGTTTTACAGTGTCGAGTTGGCAGCCTTCCACAGAAGGCACACACTCATGCCTAGGGCCAAGTGTCTAAACCACCTACAGCATGTCTTTGGGATGTGGGAGGAAACCCACACGACCACAGGGAGGACATGCACACTCGCAACAGAAGGCACCCCAGCTGAGGATCGAACCAGAGAACCTCTTGCTGTGAGGTGACAACGCTAACTGCTGCACCACTGTGGCCGCCCGTGCCAACTGAAAACTAATGTTTTCAAATAGTCAAGCAGACCGAATAGTTTGCACAAGGGATTGTTGGACTGCAGATAGAAATCTACTTCTGGTAGACAATTTTGATGTCTTTCACATGAAGTGTGACAATTCAAGTGCACCTGACAAGTTTATACAAGTGTCAAACATTGCATATAGAAATGTACATGTAATGGGGCAGCAATGGAATAAAGTCATCTGACAATATTAGAATGTCTTGAGTATGAACTGTATAAACTAAATGAATGTCTAGTAGCCAGCAATGAAATAAAATCTGACTATTTCAATGTCTTTAGTATTAATTGTGCTAACTGAAACCGGTTTTCAAATTAGTCAACCAGACCTGACAGTTTGTACAAGTGCAACATTTTACTTGCAAAGATTGCATATATAAATGTACTTGACACAGTAATGGAATAAAATCATTTGACAATATCACAATGTCTCTCGTCTTAAATATGTCTTCAAATTACTTGAGTGGACCTGATAGCCTTACAGAACAGCTGTGTACTGTATTCAGCTGAGTTTAAAGGTACCACATCCATCTGTATCCCATAAAAGATAAGAAACATTGCCAATACAATTCTGAGAAATCCACTTGCTGTTGGTAAGTTGTATGCAAAGTTCAAGACGGCAGTCACTGTAGTAGTAACACTGCTTTCCTTTTTGGCCTCTGGGTCAGCATACAGCTGTAGCACCACCACATCATAATGTGTAGCTGTCTTATGTGGACTTGATGGTTGACCTGTGAAGAGCATTATGCACATCAGGGTATATAGTAATGTGTTAATGTAGAGTTGATGCTGCACTACACCAAATTAGAACTTCTACACATAAACATCAATGCACCTTGCAAAAAGAAGTTAATACTGTCTTTCATGACTGTAGAGAAACTCTACACTACCAACAGATCAAGCAGGTTTATTAAGGAGCATTCAGCCTTCAATTGCAGTCTTAAGGTGTCACAGTGACTGTCTTTTCATGCATTTAAAAACTGAAAGAACTGGAGTGGGTTTTATGGGAGTGACCCATCTGTGGGCGTGGCTCAAAATGGGTGTGTGGTTTGAGTATGGTGTGGGTGGGGCTTAAGGGGCACCAGAGCAGTACTTCGCCTAGGGCGCCGTTTCAGCTAAGGCTGGCCCTGGTGGCTGTCTCATTCATTTCATTATGTCGTGCATTTAGTATACCTTTATTACAGACTTCAAGGTCTTTCTCACACTCTCTCACTTATTTTATATTTACATTTCAGGATGGTACTTAATTCCAGGCTTTATTAACATTTATTACTGGGTTACAACAATCCTTTCCAGCTGACTCACTTATTTCATATGACAGTATATACAAGGATGTATTCAATACTTGTCTGTCCTTTATTGATAGATTAGAACATTCATTTTCAGGCTGAAGCAGTTACTTGATATTACAATACAGGTGGGAACTCTATCTGAGACTTGTTTACTCTTTATTAATGGATTACAATACTCCTTTTCAGACTGCATCACTTATCTGATCTTAGAATACTAGCAGAAGCTTTATTCTAGGCTTATTTGACCTTTATTACTGGGTTACAATACTGAACTCTTTTACAGGCTGTCTCACTTATTTTCTATAATAATGCCAGCTGAATAATTACTAACCTGCCTGGTGGCGCAGCCTTACCAGCCTATCAGCATAGGCTTGCTGATTCGCGGAATGAACACCTGCAGCTGTAATATAAATGAAGGGATATTGGAACATACCTATCCATACTATAGGCTAGGATAGCATTTCTTACATACTTAATTACATGTATACTTACTCAGTAGTGGGGCATTGGGCATTTGACGGGCCTCCTGGATCCATCAGTTCAGTTGGTCCTCCTTTCGTCGGTTCGGGTCCGCATGGTGGTGACGGACCTGTTCACCAGTCCTCAGAATGCCTGTGGCACTGGTGAGATCATGTACCAACTGGTTCCATGCCTCTGCCTTTTACGCACCCCTTTGAACCTGGCCCTGCATGAGTCGGCCTTCATGATGATGGACTAGGAGCCAAACCATATATTTGGACATCTCAATGCCCCACCTTTGCACTCTAAAGCAATTTCCCTCTCCAACACCTGCCATCCTGACTGCAAATGGGTACCACAATCAGTTATGGTGTGTATTCCCATCTATGGAACTTATATATGCCGGTTTTCCCGCACTTATTTGTGATTGGCCATTTTGGAAATTTCTCAGCTAAGAGAAAACCTGCTTTGTCATGGTTATATTTTCATTCATTCCTATATGTATGGTAATACTGGATTTCTAGGTACAAGTGTCATGGCTTAGTGGTTCAGTACTTTGACTAAGGTGCACAGTATCCCAGGTTCGACCCTTGTCATTGCTTTTTTATTTTACTACTGTCTAGACAGGCTAGGAGGTGTGTCTGTGTAAAGGCGACTTTGCTACACGTTGCTCAACGTTGCCCGACAGTAAGCTGGTTGGCGCACTGCGCAGCTCCGCGCAAACGGCTTACACTGGGTTAAGCGTTATTTAGTTATGTGCAGTCATATTAAGCTGGGTTCAGTGCTGTTTGGCTACGGGCACTCATTTTAAGCTGGGTAAAACGCTGCTTGGCTACGGGCACTCATATTAAGCTAGGTACAGCGCTGCTTAGCTAAGGGCACTCATATTAAGCTTGTTAAAGTGCTGCTAAGCTACGGGCAATTATGATCCTTTTTATATATACATAATATAGGTTTTGTTCACAAATACATGGGCCATTTCATTACATTTTACTTAAATTAAATTTATATATATCGGGGAATTGTTTCATACTTATTTAAAGAAAAATGGAGGGAGATGTTGTGGGGCTCAAACTGTGACTACCTATTCTTTGGGCGACGTCTCTACCGCTACGCTATTGCTACTTTGCTTAATTTGCATATGTAGATCTTATATGCTTTTCAATGTCATACCTGCTAACTGTGGTTGAGCGAAGGGCATACCCGTGCAAACAAGCGCAAATGTGGGCAAACATATTTGGAAATTATAAAAAAAAAATGAAATGGTTATTTTTACTTTTTAAACACTTTCACTAGGGTTTAGTCTGTGGGGATGTGTGGTGTTGTGTTTCTTGACATTTCGGCGGAGTCGCTCGTAGGTGTTTACTATCAGGACTCTAACTCTTCTGGGGGTGTGTCCTTATGCAGTACTCGGCAATCGGACACGCCCCCTACTTTCCTACATGGACCGTGTTAGACTAGAGTATGAGTCAGCATGCCCTCATGCATATGCATGGCATGCTGACGTCATACCGTTCAACTGCAGCTTCCGTGTAAGACTTATTTAGTCTTACACGGAGGATTGCTGAATCCAGGGGACAGTCTTCTCCCCCAGTCACAAAATAACCAGTTAATACATGTGTGTGTTTTATTACCTCATTATCCTTAATTTCATAAGTGTGGCTTTTTCCTTTTCTTCTTCACAGATTCTACAAGCACCATTAACTATACATAAATATGCTCCTGTCTTTTAACTAGATATGTATTTAACATCTGAATTCAGCCAAAACAGATAAAACCCTTTTAAATCTTACCTTTCAAACAGCTCTTTAAAAAGAACTGTATAACCACGTGAAAACTTTACTTCCATAAAATGTATGTAAGATGAGGGGAATAAAAAAGTCATTAACTTGTACAAATTAGTACATGAGGAGAAAGGTCACTTGTGAAAACTGGGTCTTCAAAGTGATAAAGATGTTAAGGCATCAAAGGGGACTGGAAGAAAGAAAGAGAAAACGTGCAGGGAGTGGATGGCATGACAGCACTGCCATGACTGACTGCATGTGGTGTTATGCACTTGGGACATTAACAGCCCTGCCATAATGTAAACATGGGCTGTAAGAGACTGAGACAGGGGTATGCTGTAGGCTTCTTTCAAGGTGTTTAGAAAGAACCAAAAAAGTTAAGATATGGGAAGGAGGAGGTAGAGTACATCTAAACAGTGACAAAATGCACAGTTGAAGAAAATGGCTTTGAGGAAGAGAATCCACTATTCTGTGACCCCTTTTTTACTCTAAGAAGTTACATTTGCATTCAGTTCTTTCCACCACTTTTATAAATTTCAGACACAGCCCTTTCAGTTATAATGCCATACTGTATGCTCATGGTTGAGTGCTCTAAAGGGCACATGATTTTTTTCTACCATAGCTGAGCAATGTGGTGCTAATGTAAACTTGACAGATGCATGGTTCACTACTAAATGGCTACAGACTGATTTTACAAAATGTAAGGCTACGTTTCCAAATACTACTACAAACCTAGGTCCCAAACTGGCAACATTTAGCACATACCTAATTAAAGTTCATCTGAAACTGACAGAAATTTCAGTCACTTGGGGTTTTGTACTGACCCAACTTGTTTCTCACTCCTATTGAGTAATTGTCTTTTATGCTAGGATTTGCACTAGACTTAAATTTGCCTGCTGTATGCATTAATTGCTTAGGTGCAAAGTATCTTCTGCTCTTATCTGGTCATTTTTTAACAGTTTTTAATCTGGCTCTGGCTTTGTAGGAATAGTGCGTGTGTGTGTGTGTGTGTGTGTGTGTGTGTGTGTGTGTGTGTGTGTGTGTGTGTGTGTGTGTGTGTGTGTGTGTGTGTGTGTGTGTGTGTGTGTGTGTCTGTGTGTGTTTATGCATATGCATGTGTGTGTAAGAGGCGCTTTTCATAAAATGCATGAGATGCTAGGGAGAATACTAATGTTTCTATTTTGACAATGCAGAGCAGTGCAGTGCTTGATTCAGGGACATGGCTGCAAGCTGCTAATGAAATTATTCTCAGTGCAGCTTTATTAGAAATTTTCTCCATTGCTCTAATTGACCAATCAGTCTGTGCAATTTGTGGGCATAGAGGAATTTTCTAAATCCTAGACTAAGTGTATGCTTTAGAAGATGTTCATTGCATATTTTTTTCTTAGAAATTTTCTAGAATATTTCAAATATTTCTGGAGATATGGTCCTGTATTTTTAGATTGGTAAAGCAAGCCTATATTGTTATTAGGCTACTCTGTTTTTGTCATGCTTTTCACAGCAAATATATGCATATGATATTTTTCGGGATGGAAAACAGTATATATTTAAATCACTTCCTTATTAGGAGATTGCAAAGTAAACATGTCCAAGACTTAATATCAAGCCAATATAATCAAAGTTGCATTACATTGAAAGAAACAAAACCTTTTTGTAAGGGGCAAGGCCCTCCTGCACTCCCATGTCAGGGATATACTAACTCTGTGATTGTGCTACAGTTGGGAAAGGACCAATAGCTTTGATTCCTGCTGTTTCACAATCACACAACATTCACTTCCCATGTAGTTCCCCGTTTTTTTTCTAGTTTGATACAATACAACTTCGATCATGTTGGTTTACTGTTAAGCCATCTGACATTTTAACTTTGCAGTCTTCATGTAGGCAATCATTTAAGTCTTATCATTAATATTTTCTTATAATGTAAGCACTGAAAATACAACTGTTTTCTCAGAAAAAGTGAAGCTGTCTACCACTGTAAAATTTATAGGAACATACCCATGTTATCTGTTGTGAAACACATACACATATTTGTGATTGTGTTCATATGTTCATAGGTATATATATTAGACTAATGACCACCAGAGCCTTTATAAGCCTAGCTACGTAACCCAACCCAGTTGCATCCTCTTGCAAAATGTACATCATAGTTGTGGATGGTATGTTTCTTAGGAGGGCCATGTTAGGGGATTGCTAAAAGGTTATGTGGGGGGTATCTTAGGGCATATTTACTGACAGCCTTTGTCTACAATAGACATGGGGGCCAACCAGGGGATGAATTTTTGATTACCCATCCAATGTTAGTGAATGTTCACTGCCGGTCTCTGTCTATAAGATACAGAGGGCCTAGCTTGGGGATGAATTTATGATTACCCATCCAATGTTAGGGAATGTTTACTAACAGACTCTGTCTGTAACAGACATGGGAGTCAGCCCAGGGATGAATTTATTATTTCCCATCCAATGGTTGAGGTTATGTTTGAATAGGGTTAGGGATGGACTCTCATTCCTATGGGTGGGGAGCCTGTTCCAGGAAAATGGGGATCCTTTGGGTCACATATCTGTCTGTCCAGCATGTTCTATTTATGTTGCAAGCAAAGTTCACATCCCCGGATTTAGTGTTTTCTGGTGCTGCTCATTTTGCAGATGTGCAAAAGCTCCATCAGGGCTGGTTCTCGTGATGCTTTATATACCAAGCATTGATAGCCTCTCAACAACCTGCATGCAACCAAGTATAGACAAGACTCTAAGGTGATCTGTATATATATATATATATATATATATATATATATATATATATATATATATATATATATATGTGTGTGTGTTAATACCCTGGATTCTCCTGGTGAGGAACCTCTGTGGGCATTCCAACTGTTGCATATGCCTAGTCAGGTATATGCCAAGGGGGCGGGGTATTGTACTCAGTGATTTAAGATTACCCATCCAATGTTAAGAATGGTTTACTGTCAACCTCTGTCTATAAGAGACATGGGAACCCATATGAGTATGGGTGGATTTTACATAAAAGTTAAGATTTTTATCTTATAGACACAAAATACAGGGTCTGATTCTGACCTCTGTCTGTTGGCTAGGCTTGTAATAGCCTGCAGACTGTTAGCTTAGTATTTACCTATGAACCTACATGAATGATGGGTCTGAAAAGGGCTGAGTAAAGGGGTACTAGAACTCCCTTGGACCTGGATGCCATATCCTTACATATTAGTTGGGTGACATAGAATGAGTTTCTTACTACCTTGGCTATGTGTTGGTCAAAGCCCAGATTGCTGTCTACATATGTTCCCAGATCCCTACCTACCAGGTCAACTCTTAGGGTGTATTAGTAATGGAATAATTTGCCTGTGTAGACATTTTACCAAAAGGCACTATAATGCACTTCTTTGCACTCAGTTTTAATCCATGGCTTTGGCACCAGTTATTTGTCTGTGTTAGATCTTCTTGCAGGATGTTAGAGTGAAGGGGGATTTATGATAATTACCAGTTTGCAGTCAGTGAACTCCATGAGCCAGAGGGCCTTGACATTAGCCTTGACCTCCGTGAAGTAGATGCCAAACAGGAGTGGGCACAGCATGGTGCCTTGTGGTACTCTGCTTGTAACTTGCCTTTTGGTGGAGGTGGTCTCACCAATCTTGAGGGCCACCTGGCAATCCAGTGAGTTGGGAAGGGATTTATGCTTAGTTCAGTGATTTCTCCCCAATACCCAAGTGGAGTGTTTTGTCAAGCATCTTAGGTCTAGATAGGTGGTATATTCCATTTTCCCTTCATCCATTGCCTTGGCGACCTTTTCAAAGAAGTCTACCAGGTTAAGTAGGCATGTCCTTCCTTTGACAAAGACAAACTGAGATGGATCAAGTGCCTGTGGGTTGCCACTGTCTTTGTTGATCATTTCCACTATAATTTGTTTCATAGGTTTGCATATTAGACTAGTCAAACTAATGCATCTGTTGTTTCTGGGATGAGTTGATGGTTCACCCTTGTGAATAGGGATAACCATTGCCATCTTTCATTTGCTTGGTACATAGCCTGTTTTGAGGCTGTAGTTGAAAATTGACTCAAGTGGTCCTGACAGGATATGTTTTAGGCTAGTTAGTGGGCAACGTGGGATACTGTTAGGCCCCAGTGAGGCTGTGCTTTTAGCTTTAATGAGCACCACTATGACCTGAGCCCTGCTGATAGTTGGGGAGGGGGTTATGCTGGTAGGAATTTCAGAAGGGGTGGCAGGGAAGAGTTGGGGGGTAAGGGTTAAGCCGAATTTGTCAGCCAGCAGATTCGCTGTCTCACTCTGCTCAGTGAAGGTGATACCATTTACTACCAGTTCTTCACACTTTTGCATGCTACCTGTGAGATTTTGGACATAGCTGTACAAGGCCTTGTGGTTGTCTTTAGCCTGAAAAGCTATACTGACCTCACAATTGTCCTTGTTGTGTTTAATCAGTCCTCTTAGTTTCCTGTTTAGGTTTATTAGTGAGCTCTTGTCATTATCAGAGTTGTTCTTTCTGACTTTGGCAATGACTTTTTTTTCCTTTTGTTATATACCCTGTTGAGATTAGGATTCCGCCAGTGTGGTTTGCTTTTGGGAGTTGTTTTGGGTTTACTTATTGTAGGTACAGCAGCCTCTCTGCAGCCATTCATATGTTTGTATAATGTTTCTGTGTGTAATTCTGCAAAGGCTGTTGTGAACTCTGGGTTGGATGGGTTTTATTTACATTACTAGTTTCAGCTCATAAAAATGCAGAATAAGTCTGACAACTGAGGAGTCTTATAAAAATTGCATGAGAATATATTAAAGTAATATAGAGATACCGACATTTGTAGTAAGGGTAAATTTTGGGCTAGGATGGCTATGGTCATTGGCAACCTGCAACATTTACAAAACAGTGATTCAAAACTAATAACGAACCAATCAGTTGTCTCCAAAATAAATACAAAAACTATCAAACACATAAATACGTAGTGCTATGATATCAGGCTGAAAACATATTTATTGTATGCATATACTGTATGTGGAAGAGTGGTGTTTTTATTATTTTTATATGATGTGGTATAACAAATAACATTAAAAAGACTCTTTCATTCAAACTTCAGATGCAGCTGTTCCTTTGCCTTTGTGAATCGGAGCACAGTGTGATTATAGGCTCTGGACTTTCAAGATGTTTGCAAACTGAGTAAGAACTTAATTTCAGCTCTCACAGTATGAAAACAGAAAGAAAAGAGAGACAGTGAATTTGTCTTTTTGGGTACATTTCAGTTACTGGATAGTAAATGCACTGCTTGGATGCCAGCAAAGAAGAAATTTAGAGAACCTGAAAGAAAATCAACCACAAAAGGTGAGGAAAAAGCACTTGCTGGGAAAAATCCTGTAGCTGTTCAGCAAAAACACAGTTCAATGTCCAACTTTCTTGCAAGTAATGACTTCCAGTAATCTAGAGGAATGTGCTCAGGGCTGCTTAAAATAACTGAAACACTGAAGCGTATATCAACTGAAATGAAAAAAGGATGGAAAAATGGAAGAAGCTTTAAACAGATATTCAGGTGAGCTGAAAAAAACTGCAAAAATCAGAGTCTGAAATTAAGAAAAGACTGGTTGAGTATAAAAGTGCTCAACAAGAGACATTTCAAAAATGGTAGAATCAGCCGAAAGAGTACCTAGGCAAAACCTGAAATTTCTGCTGTACCAGAGAAACTGTAAGGAACAGAATGTACTAATTTTATGAAAGCACAAATAAACAACTGGACTGGTATTCCACAGCAGGAAGTGTTAATTAAAAGAGCACATTGTGTGTATGCTCCAAACCTGGCCATCCATGAGAAAGCAGCAAAGACCTCTTATAGTAAAGATGTAATCCTACTAGCAGAAATAGTTGATTTTGACAAACCTGAGCCAGAAGGACAAAGAACTAAAAGTTGGACACAGCAGAGTGCTTGTGGAAAATGATTACTCACTGTACACTTGGCAGAAGAGGAGTACATTTATTCCTACAGTTAGGGAATGTCGAGAAGCAGATGTGAGATTCAAGCAGCTGTATCCAGCTATGTTCAGAATATTTTTTTATGGATGGTGAAAATAATTTTTGATGCAGAACATGTTAAGGAAGAAACACAAAAGTTTGTCCAACAAAAAGTGAGATATCAAACAGAAGGGGGTTCTGCTTTTTATTCTTCTGATAATAATGTTCACAGTGAGACTATGCCAGTGAAACATTTTTCAATGTTCCAAAGGAAAATGCTTAAGAGACAGAAAAAAGCACTGGAGTTGACTAGAAGAATGATATGTATGTTAAAATGAACCAGAAACTGGAGAGAAATCCATCAATTTGGAAATTAATGAATACATGTGGGATTACAAAGCACCAATCACATTTGTGAAATTTAGTGGAACAAGAAAACCTGAAAATATTGGACTTTTTTGACTTTAAAATAAAAAATAAATTCTGTAAAGTCATGTCAAGGAACTGTAAACACAGGACCACAGACCAATTGCCACAGATAATTTTCACATAAAGTTTTTTTAAGTGCTTTTGTTCATTTTATTAAAGAACTTCATCAGAAACACAACAGGTTCAAACTTCATACATACATACATACATACAATATTTAAAGCATGGGCATTAATGTCCTTCTAGCTTGCCAATATACCAAAACAATTATTCCCATAATAAATACCCAGGCTCTTCTTTAAAATATCTAAGCCAGTACTTGCTGTAATATAATTTGATAGTTTGTTCCATGCATCAGCTGCTCTCAGAGAACCAGTTAGTGCACTTCTCATTCCTATAGAATCTTATAGATAGGTTGTCTGATGATTCTCTCCTACTTTTTGATAACCTCAAACATTCCCAGACATAGTTATCTCCAATTACCCTATATACCTGAATAAGATCTCTTCTTAGATATCTATATGAGACACTGTACAAGTTCGGGTATTTTAATCTTTCATAATAACTTAAATTTTCACATCCATGGATGCCCTTAGCATATTTCCTCTGTACTCTTTCCAGTTTACTCATGCTTGTTTTCTTATAAGGTTTCCCTATTATTTTATGATGTTTTATAATCAGAATACCTCTAGGGTTAAAAACATTATTACTCAACACTGGAGCAGGTTTAGGTGTTATTCAGAGTTGGATGTTTTGTTTACCAACACCCTAGGATTTACATATAAAAAAGGCAGGAACCTCAAGGATTTGCTGGAGTATAATGGTTCTATTGTTTCATGTAAGAAATTGGGAACCTACAAATGTGGGGCATGTGCCCAATGCCCATATATACTTAGACAGGATTCTGTATACATCCTGTCAAGAGACCATCAGATTCAGAGTAGTAGTTTTTCCAACTGTAATAGTGAAGGCTTGATTTATTTGGCCCTATGTAAAACCTGTGGTGCATTTTATATTGGAAAAACTACTTGTAAACTCAAAAGGAGGATTTATGAGCATTTATATGCTACTAGAGTCGAAGATATTAAAAATGCCTTGTTTAAACATACACTGACATGTTCCCAAGCAAAATGGGGCTTCTTTGTTGTAGAGAAGGTGCAATGTGATGTGAGGGGGGGCCCGTGGGAAAATAGGATAGAGGAGAGAGAAATATTTTGGCAGTTGTTATTGGAAGCCAATAGATTCCCAGGGCTGAATGAATACATATCCATTGCCCCTATTTTAAAAATGAGAGCTGCAAAACTATAAAATAAGTATATATAATGTTTTGCAAGTTCTTTTTGTTGGTTTTTGATTCAAGTTTATTTATCTGTCCAACACATTGTGATGGTTTTATTATTTATATATTTATTTTAAAATTCTTTTAAAACATGCATGTATTTTTATCTACTTTCATCTGTATTTGTGGAAAGTTGGCAGGTTGTCATGAATATTTTAGTTACAGGATTTAATTGGTGTCAATTAAACAATTGTTTTAACTACTAATTAGATTGGGAGGGGTATATAAGCAGGCACAGCCTTCATTCTTTCATTTTACATCTGAGGAAGTCTGGTGGATGAAAACGCTTTGTATTGTGTGGCGTTTATGTGATTAAACCTGCTGCTGCTTACACCTACAGGCTCGTGTTTTATTATTACCTTCTGCCTCTTTGGGTGCCTGTTGTGGTTTTGTTGGTTCCTGGTTCTGTGGCACCCTTTCCTTGGAGTTTTTGGATTACTTGTTACATGGAGGTATCTGAGGCAGAGGCTAGCTTCCAGGATGGGGAAGCAGTTCAAGGTACTGACCTGGATTCGCGCCTGTCTCATGTGGAGGGGCAGCTTACCCAATTGATTTTGCTTATGACTGGTAACTCTCAGCGAGGGAAAGACAATTCTTTTGATATCAACCCTATGAGGCCTACCCACAGGAAGGATTGCATTTCCACTCCTGCATGCAATCAGGAAGCTGATTTGGATCGCAGACAGGCTGATGTGCCTGTAAAGGAAGTAATTGCAACTTCTTCCAATTTGCCGTCGAGGGGCACTAGAGGTGAGGCTGCATTACAGAAGGGAGCTGCACTAAATTTTGTTACAATCATTTGGCATTGAATTCCCAGAACCAAGGTCCGAATGGACAGTCCTCCCTTTTAAGGGAACGTGGTGTTCAGGGACATGCTCCTGTGGAAATGACTGATAGCACGGCTAATGGTGACAATGGAGTGCACGAGTGGACGGACTCTTCCTCTTTGGCTTCATGGCTTGTTAGTTACAAGTCTTTTTCCAGTCACCAAGGTACTGATAATAACTTTATATTTAATGACCGGGATGTTGAGAAAGACAGTGAAGTGTCTTATAGAGCCAATATTAAAAAACTCACTGATTTAATTTACAAACATAAAACTCTGGGTATTGACAATTGTTACTTGCATGACTGTATTAAAAGGGGTATAGTACCCAAAGGATTGCGTTTTTATAAGTTTCCAAACAATGTAGTGGAAGGCTCCCCCTTTCACGAAGAATTGTTGAGTATTTTTGACTGTAGTGGTTTTGAAGTCATGAAAGCCCTGTTTAAAGAAAATGAAAGGATTATGGGGCAAGTATATCAGGAGATAGAATACATTAATGAAGTAGTGACCAATGATCTTATGTTTTCTGTTGAAAATGAGAAGAGAAAATATTTTATTATTAAGCAACAGGTGGAAGAAAAATGCCATGTTATTTTTAAAAGGAAGTGTGGCAAAATAGATAGGGATTTGAGGGATTACAGACAGAAAAAAAGCATACCCGTACCCTAAGAATGACAAATTTGGTCAAAAAAATATTTTTTTTGATAAATCTGGACCACAACACAGTACTTATTCCTCTTCTTTTCCACCATGGGGACACAATGCCTGGGACTCTATGGATCATAGAGTGATATACAGTGATTCAGGGATGGGGGAACATCAGGATTTAAACCATACTGAATTCCCTGAACTTAGGAGATCAGATAGGTTAAGGCACAAATCCCCTGTGCGGTATTTTTACAGGGGTCCCCCAAACGGCACAAGATAAATAAGAGTGGTAGCCAGGAAGGGGGACTAGCCAACATGTTGGACCAATGGAGTACAGGGAATATTACTGTGGATGGACCATGTCACACCCTACATGACTTTAAAATTTACAATTACAGTAATGAGGAGATTGACAGGAAACATTTTCTTTTATTTTCAAAAGGTTTTAAATTCATCCCCTCTACAGGGGGTAATTTAGTGGACAGCTTAATAGACTTGAGGATTTTTCTACGGAAAAAGAATTTAGATATTATGTTTCAGGGGCAACAGGATGGTGGTACTAATAGTGGTATTAGAAGACCTAGTACCTATAATCCCCCTATACACCCCCAGCTAAAAAATTTTGAAAGGGAGGTCGAAGAAGAAATCAGGAATGTTTATAGGGGTGGATGGCATGGTAAATTTAACATGACTAGAGAAGAAAAAATACTTCTCAAATCCATTCAAGAAAATAGATACCTGAGGGTGATGCAACCCAATAAAGGTGGAGGGGTGGTCTTCATGGACAGTATTTTGTATTCCAGTAAGATGATGGATATGCTTAATGATACCAATAGGTATGTTAGGGTATCCAAGAATGAGATTAACTTAGCATACCGTAAGATTGATTTGGTTTTACAGGACATGCTGAATGACAATTTTATAAACCAGGACACTTTTAAATATCTCAGTGTGGACAGACCCCGTATCCCTGCTATTTTCAGGATACCCAAGGTACATAAAAGTGTGGAGGATCCACCCCTGAGACCCATTGTGGCAGCCAATGGCTTTAAAACCCATCCGTTGGCCAAATTTTTGGATATAAAATTAAAAGATATTTGGGTTAGGGCCAATGGTATACTTAAGGACTCCTGGGAATTTTTGAGAAGCATTAATAGTAACATGTATTCAGATTCTTTAATATTTGTAACCCTTGATATTCAGGATTTATTTAATGTGATTCCACATTCTACAGGGTCAGAATGGTTCCAGGATGCCATTCACCAACATGGAAAACTTGACCACAATACTTTTCTGGTTTATACAGAGTTGATGGATTTGGTATTGAAACACAGCTTTATATTTTTTGAGGGTGAGTTGTTTAAACAGATCCAGGGAGTGGCCATGGGGGCAAGTTGTGCCCCTACTTATGCCAACATTGTGCTCATGGTTTGGGAAGAGAAGTTTGTGTTCCAGTCTGAATATGCACAATATTGGGTGTATTACAAATGTTACCTGGATGATATTTGCATTTTTTGGAAAGGTAGTATGGAAAAGTTAACAGAATTCATAGACTATCTAAACTATACCACTAATTTTTTGAAATTTACTTCCCATATTACACATGACTATATGAACTTTCTGGACGTCACTATTAAAAAAGACATCCTAGGGCAGCAGTTTACATCTAATGTATATAGAAAGGAAACCTTTTCTAACTCATACCTATATTTCACTAGTTCCCATCCGTTTAAACAGAAGAGAAGTATTATCAAGGGACAATTTGTCCGTAGTTGTAGGATGACCTCTTTGGACTCGGACTTCGAAGACGAAAGTCAGAGTGTCAAAGAAATGTTTATATCTAGGAAGTATCCTAACTATTTAATTGATGAGGTTTTGGAGGAAGTAAAGAATGGGAGAAAGGATAGGTTTGCCCCTATTTTGGGAACAGGAGATACCAGTGTGATAGTACCAATAAATGTGCAGAGTACCACACAACAACCAGGGGTGACGTTACCAGGGATGAAATCAAGAAACCTTGGGGGTAACTATGTGATGTTTTATAATCAGAATACCTCTAGGGTTAAAACATTATTACTCAACACTGGAGCAGGTTTAGGTGTTATTCAGAGTTGGATGTTTTGTTTACCAACACCCTAGGATTTACATATAAAAAAGGCAGGAACCTCAAGGATTTGCTGGAGTATAATGGTTCTATTGTTTCATGTAAGAAATTGGGAACCTACAAATGTGGGGCATGTGCCCAATGCCCATATATACTTAGACAGGATTCTGTATACATCCTGTCAAGAGACCATCAGATTCAGAGTAGTAGTTTTTCCAACTGTAATAGTGAAGGCTTGATTTATTTGGCCCTATGTAAAACCTGTGGTGCATTTTATATTGGAAAAACTACTCGTAAATTCAAAAGGAGGATTTATGAGCATTTATATGCTATTATAGTCGAAGATATTAAAAATGCCTTGTTTAAACATACACTGACATGTCCCCAAGCAAAATGGGGGTTCTTTGTTGTAGAGAAGATGCAATGTGATGTGGGGGGGGGCCCGTGGGAAAATAGGATAGAGGTGAGAGAAATATTTTGGCAGTTGTTATTGGAAGCCAATAGATTCCCAGGGCTGAATGAATACATATCCATTGCCCCTATTTTAAAAATGAGAGCTGCAAAACTCTAAAATAAGTATATATAATGTTTTGCAAGTTCTTTTTGTTGGTTTTTGATTCAAGTTTATTTATCTGTCCAACACACTGTGATGGTTTTAGTATTTATATATTTATTTTAAAGTTCTTTTAAAAAATGTGTGTGTTTTTATCTACTTTCATCTGTATTTGTGGAAAGTTGGTAGGTTGTCATGAATATTTTAGTTACAGGATTTATTTGGTGTCAATTAAACAATTGTTTTAACTACTAATTAGATTGGGAGGGGTATATAAGCAGGCACAGCCTTCATTCTTTCATTTTACATCTGAGGAAGTCTGGTGGACGAAAACACTTTGTATTGTGTGGCTTTTATGTGATTAAACCTGCCGCTGCTTACACCTACAGGCTCATATTTTATTATTACCTTCTGCCTCTTTGGGTGCCTGTTGTGGTTTTGTTGTTTCCCTATTATTCCATACTCAATTTTGGGTCTAATGGAACTAACAAACAATGATGTAATCACTTCTGATTTCATAGACTTTATAAATATTTTTATACATCCTGTAGTTCTATAACTGTCATTAATCAATTGGTTGATATGATTAGAAAAGCTCATAGCTGAATCTGCCCATATACCCAGGTCCTTAAATGAGTCTACGGTTTCAATCACTGTGTGCTGTATTGAATATTCACCTTTCAATTTATGTCTCCTAAATCTCATATGCTTAGTTTTTGATGTATTTATTAGCATATTATTCTCCTTTGCCCAAATGATAAATTTAGTCAAATTCTTTTGCAGACATGCCTTATCTGTAACACATGTAATCAGTTTACCCAATTTCAGGCCATCTGCATATAGACTGTAGAACACCTAAGATGAAAAAGTTAGGTCTGAAAGATACAATCTAAACAAGTAAGGGGTATAGGACAGAGCCCTGTGGGATACCCTGACTATAACCAAGAATTTCACCTGTCCATTTGCTGTATGATACTTTCCATGTCCTATTTGTAAGCCATGCAGCTATCCATCTTAACAAGAGTACATCGATACCTAGTTGTTCTAATTTATTGATCAGTGCTTTGTGTATGACCCTGTCAAATGCTGAAGTTAAATCTATCTGCTTTTATTTTAAATTTAAGGACATACTTTTTAACTGTTATAATGAAAGCCAGTTCCAAATCATGCTTGCCTAAGTGCAATTAGGTTTTACATTTTTAATTGTATTAGTTTTAGCCTTGTGTTTACATGAGACTGTTTATAAGAATTATACCTTTTATAACTGACCATAAATTGAGAACCATGTTTTTTTTAAATCAGTACATTCTAATTGGTAGACTTTTTTGCTCTAATTTGCATGTAAACTGTATTGTGTATTGTAATCCCAAAGGTGGGGGGGGGGGGGTCTGCATTAACTGACTTTAGTTCTGCTTATAAGAAATGCCCACTGTCCTACTAGCAGTCTTGCTGATATCGGAACACTACAGATTCAGACATTCATAGGACATGGCATCATTTAGCTCAGGAAATGTTTAACGGGTGGCATGATGCTAAGGTAATCCTATGGGCTTTGCTTGTAAAGGCTCCAGTGCCATTAGCCTAGTACACACCTATGAACCTATATAAATTATATCACAGCACAGTTTTTTATTCGTAGCTGTTATCATATTGGTGTAGAACATCATGTTACAGGTGGTAATAGATCTATTTTCAACATATGCATGCTAATATATGGTTTCAAATCCCAACCTATCCAATTCTAACAATAACTTATCCAATATTACCTTCTCCATTATTTTTCCACAACATGAAAGTAGACTAAAGGGTCTATATGACTCTGGGTTTGTCCTATTCACCATTTCCTTAAAGACAGGTTTAATAAGTACATCTCCAATCTTGAGGAATCTCCCCATATTTATATGACCTAGTAAATAATAAATATAATAGTACTGCAAGTTCTTTCGGAAGTGTTCTCAGGTCATTATTACTAATTCTGTCTTCTCCCTATGTTTAGTTTAGATCCAGTTTGTGCAGATCTTTTTCAATATAATCTAATTTGATTCCAGTATCTGAGGTTACCTGGATATCACTAGAACAACTTATGACCTCTTTTGTGGAGTCAAGCTGTTTTGCATAAGATTTTACAAATGTATCTGTTGTGTCTGAGAATAAATTTTAGAATCTGTACACAGTTTATCAATTTATATGTCTTTACTCCTTACACAGCTTATGTATCTATAAAAGGGTTTCCTATTATGTTCAGTATCTTTATATAAATGTTCTACAAATTTTTCTTGATCTTATCTCACAGTATGCTTAATTTATTTGTCCAGCTTAATTACTTCAGTTTTCAAAGTTGTAGTTCGACCTCTCTTCCATTTCTTATATTTTTGTCTCAAACCTTAATCAGGTATATTGTTTGTATGGAAATATACTCCCCTGGCATTGTATGCCTAGATCCTGATGTTAAACATTTTTTTAGATTTTTGCACTCAAACAATTTCTCTTTCAAAAGTTTTCACAGTCCATCTGCAGTTTTTTCCACTGAGCACATCACTCCAGTTAGTTTTACACAGTAACTGTTTTGCTTCCATATAATCTTTAATTAAGCTTCTGTGCATTGGTTTAGTATAATAACAAAAAATGCAACATCCCACAGGATAAATGCCTCGCTACTAATGAAGAAAAATGAATAAAGTCCAAACCAGAGTAAGCAGCAGAGGCAACCACGTATTCTTAATGATGCCAGTACTCACGCTATAGTAAAACAAAGTCTTTTATTGTGCACACTTTCACTACTTGCTTCATCAGACCATTAGATTTCAATTTGGCAGCATTATCTAGCAACAAGTTAACCTTTATAACCCTGTGATCACTGCACATCAATGGTGGTAAACCTTGACTTGAAGTAACAGTAATTTCTTTAGGAAAACAAACAATGTCTGGTATGTTCCAGTCCCTAGTAGTTTTTTTTACAGTCTGAAGCAATTGTTGTTCCTGATTATATGTTGTGAATAATTTCCTTACTAATATTGTTGAAATCAATATTATTTCAGTCTGTGTCTGGTAAATGTAAGTCCTTAGCTAATATTATTCTTCCCTACTATGTTTCATGCAAGAAATATATGAATTCATCTAAATCATCAGTACTTGACTTTGGTGGCCTATACACACCAATTGTTATATGTTCCTGGGTTGTCTTTATTGTCACAGTTACACAGTTTATAGTATTGGTGTTATCATTGAACATGTAATAATCACAGGTCTCATAACTATCTTTAATCCCTATCATAGCACCTCCATGTGAGTTTTTGTTAGGATGTCTGTTACAGTAAAAACATTTATACCTTGACAGAACTGGTTTCCAGTCATTATTCTTTAACCATGTTTCACAAACAATAATATCAATCTTGTGGGAACGTAACAAATGTTCCAATAAAATATGTTATTATTAATACTCCTAGCATTAACAACCATCAGAGATGCATCAAATGTTGCTATCTGTGAACTGCTAAATTTTCAACCTGGCAAACATCCTGCCTAGTGTTTGTCAAATACTGCAAAATATGTGCTGCAAAAATTCTGTTCCCTAATCTCAACAAATGCACACCATCCTGCCTGATCACGTGTGCCCCAAACTAGGCTTGGATGCTCTACACATTTCCATTTTTTCAAACAGGACATTTTTTCCATGTAGGTATTTGTCCAAAAAATCTTTTCATTCATGGTGACCTGACTATTCTTTCAATATGTGATTTGTGAAAAATCTGCCCTAACACCAGTACAGGCTATACTGTGTAAGAAGGCTGTAAGTTCCATACTAACAGTCAGAGAGTCCTTGTGGATGACATCATTTTTCACAACATAAATAAAAACAGATCCATATTTCCTTACATTAAGGCATTCCAAAGCTTGTCTCACATCTTCTATTTTTGCTCCTGGCAAGCATAGCACTATTTGATGGTCATTATCTTCTCTGAAAATGTAAGTCTCATTTCCTCTAATAATTGAATCTGCAATTACAAGAATATCTTTTCTGAACAGATTTGAAGAATCTGCAACTTCTAATACAATAATATCTGCTCTATCAATTGTTTCAAAGAAATAACTTTTATATATACCAGTCCAAATCAATTAATTAATTAATTAATCAATCAATCATAAACAGCATCTTAAAAATACAAACATTTAAAAACACAAGCACCAAAAATATTTATTAAAATCACTTTAAGAGATAGTTTTATAAAATATATTCAGTAAAAACAGCAAATACTTTATAAGGCTTATCAAGGGCATCTTTAAAAATCTTAACTTCCCTGTTCTGAATTGTAAAATACTATTGATTAAAACCTTATCATTAATACTAGGGGGCTGAGTGGCATTTAGTTTGAGTTCATAGGTTGGTACTAGGCTATCGGCCCTAAGGCCTATGCAAGCCTAGCCATAACAATTCCCTGGAAATTTCTTCCCACAATATTTACTTCTCTGGGCCCCTGACTGACATGATCCCCGGGGTGAATTTCCTATCTCCCATCGAATCATCAAGGTTCCTTTTGAAGAGGGCCAATGAGGTGCTCTGCTTGACATGTATGAGCAGTCTATTGCAGAGTATGAGGAGTCTCTGGGTCAGGAACCTATCCCTCCAGCATGTTTTGTTCATTGTGATGATAAGGTTTAGATCCCTGGAGCATGTGGCTCTGAGGGATTGGGATTTCTTTAAGTGGAGCATGTCCAACAGCTCAGGGTTCAACATGGCCTTGTATGTTAAGCAGAGATTGCCTTTGAGTAGACGATATGCCACAGAGTATAGCTGGAGTTTTTTTAGATGGTCAGCATATGGCATCTGCTTTAGGCCAGTGATTCTTTTAGTGAGGTATTTCTGTGGCCTTTTCAGCTGTTGCAGATGTCTTGTGAGGTACATACCAAAAGAGGCATTATACTCTATAATGGGTCTAATGAGGGATGAGTACAGTGGGACAATGACCTCTTTTTTTCAGGATGAAAAGCCCTTAGTGATGAGGTGTGCCACATAGAAGAATTTCCTGACTGTTGTGGCGATGTGGTTATTGAAAGTGTGACCACTGTCCACTTGTGTCCCTAAGTCTCTCATCACACTTTCGATGTTTAGTGTCCTGCCACCTATGTGGTAGTTAATGGGTACATTTTTTTTCCAAAGGGGATAACTATACATTTCTTGGCATTAAGCTTGAGCCCATGGCTCTGGCACCAGGCATCTGTTTCTGTAAGGCCCTTTTGTAGAATATCCATATCATTTGGGGATTCTATAATGGCTCCCAGTTTGCTGTCATCTGCAAACTTTGTTAGCCAGAGTCCCTTAGTGTTGGCTTGTACTTCAGAGAAGTAGATGCCAAACAAGAGTGGTCCCAGGACTGAACCCTGAGTTACTCCATTTGTCACTTGTCTGGAGCTGGATTCAGAGTCTGCTACTTTTACAGTCTGGGTTCTGTCAGTAAGCCAGTTGGCAACCCATCGAGTGACGTAGGGATTTATGCCCAGCTTAGTAAGTGTATCTATGATTCCAGAGTGGGGGATGGTGTTGAAGGCCTTGGTGAGGTCCAGATAGGCTGTGTGGACTGCCTTACCCTTGTCCACAGCTCTGGAGACTGATTTGAAGAAGTCAATCAGATTCAGGAGACAAGATCGGCCCTTCACAAACCCAAACTGGGTGGGGTCCAGTGTTTGAACGTTGCCAATGTCTTTGTTTATAAGTTCCATGATAATGCGTTCCATGCCCTTGCAGGCTTGTCAGACTGATGGGATGGTAGTTCCCGGGATCCAAGGTGGACCCTCCCTTGTGGAGCAGGATAACTGTAGCTGTGCGCCACTCAGTGGGCACGAAGCCTGAGGTGAAGCTATGATTAAACAGGACACTTGAGTGGGGTGCCAGTTCATTTTGTAGTTCATGTAGTACACAGTCTGGGATGTCATCTGGTCCCATGGATGCTGTATTCTTACCTTTGTGGCTGTGATTATGGGAATTTGGCAATCTTTTGGTATTGAGATGGGCCCTTTAGGGGGTGAGAGGGTGGTGAAGTTGGCACTAAATCAATCTGCCAGGATATTGGCTATATCCTTGGGATCAGTATATTTAATGCCATTCTGTTGTAGCTCAGAGCAGATCTGAGCATTGCCATTTAGATTCTTGACATAACTATAGAATGCCTTGTGGTTGTCTTTGGAATCTTTGGCAATTTTATTTTCATAACTAGCTTTTGAGGATTTTATGAGGGATCTCAGTTTCTTACTGAGGCTGGTGAGGGAGTTTTTTGCATCCTGGGATTTTCCTCTTTTCTGCAACAGTTTCTTCCTTCTGTTGTATAGTTTGTTTATAGCAGGGGACCACCAGATTGGCTTCCTTTTTTGGAGAAAATCATCTTGGTTCTATTTGGGATGGCACGATTCATGCACGAGTGGATGTGCTCGTACAGTGCCTTAGTGTAGGATTCTGCAGTCGAACTTCCAGATCCCGTCTGCGTGGGTGTTTTGAAGTTTGTCACTTCTGACTTCAGTAGCATTAAGTTGGCTTTGGAGAAGTTTTTAAAGGAGGTTTCCTTACTGGGGGGTGGGGGTGGGATGTGGATGTCAAGGGTGATTTGCTTATGGTCAGACCTGACAATGAGGGGGTGACCACTGGTGTGGAGCATCTGTCCCCCATGTTGGTAATGACCAGGTCTAGGATACTCGAGCCCCTGATGGGACAATGGATTAGTTGATCCAGGGCATTGGAATTTATAAATTCCAAGAACCGTTGGGAAAAGGAGTTGGTACCTGAGTAGTTTTCCCAATTAATGACAGGGTAGTTGAAATCACCCAGTATTAGGGTGTTTGGTTGTATCTTAATATTTTCCAGTATGTTTAGGAAGGTGTAGTGAGAATCTTGGGGTATGGTGGGGGATCTGTAGCAAGCTACAATGTGGATTAGTTGCACCTGGAGAATTTCAGATGCATTGTATTGCCAACTAGCCTGGAGGTGTGAATATCCTTGGTGAATATGGACACTCCTCCACCTTTAGTGTTTTGGTCTTGGTTTTGTGGCTGAAAAGTGTGGTAAGAATTGTAGCCTGGTATTGCAGGAGTGCTCTGGAGCCTTGAACCAGGTCTCAGTCACTGCACAGATATCGATGTTCTCCATTTTTAGGAGTGCCTTGAGAGTGTGCATTTTGAGGATTAGACTTCTAACGTTGAGTAGCATTACCTTCAGATTTTGCATGCTTGTATCTGTTACAGTGGTGGTTTTATCCTTTGAACCTTGCCTAAAAAAGGCACTATAGGGGTGGCAAGAGCTTTAGCCAGTAACCTGAATCCCAGGGGTGACAGGTGCAGACCATCTCTGGCAAAGCATCATGGTTTGTCGATCATGTCTTCCCATGCAGACAAATACTGGATCCCCTTTATATGACACCAGAAGCTTAGCCAATTGTTGAAGTCAATCATTTTGTCCTTATACTGTGGTATCATTCTGGGTGAAGGCAGGATGCTACACAGGATTAGGGTCATACCTGCCTGGGTCACATGATCGAAGAGCTCTTCCATGTCTCTTTTTATGTAGTCCAGGGAGGTACGTCTCAAGTCATTCACTCCAGCATGGACAATGACAGAGTCGTATTTGTACTTATTGTGGAGTGACTTGAGTGCATGCATTATGTGGCAGATCCTGGCACCCGACAGGCAGCTGACTGTAATTTTCTCCTTGTTCAGCCTGGTGAGTGGGACATCAGTGTGCCTGACTATAGAGTCACCTATGACTAAAGTGTTGGGTACATTGTCTTGCCTTAGGGACTGTTGTTGGGTGGCACACTGGTGTTGTGAGCTATTTGTCACTTTGGTTCTGACTGGTGTTTGATTGCGTTTCAGCTTCGGAGGTCCTTGTTGCTTGGGCAGGTTAATGTTAAGGGCCTCCGCATATGTGGGTTTAGTGTTGCTATGTGTGGGTGTTGATGGTGTGGGTTTTGAAGGGCTATGAGTTGCTAGAGGTGTAATGCAGGTGTTAGCCTTCTCCTCTTGACTGTCTAGCACAATCTTGACCGGAGAGAGCTTTGCTTCTAGTTTGGCTATGTAAGTGCATCTCTCGCAGGTTGTAGTGTTGGGTGGTAGGAGGAGAGGATTGTCTGTGTACATGAGGCAGTTGCCGCATTGCCCCAGTATGCCCAGATTCACCAGGTGGACAGGAGAAATCACCGGAAGCTGACCCTTGGACATGCCTGCTTAGGTGCTTTTTTTGTAAAGTTTAAGAGCTGTTTTCCCTTACCTTTGCAAGGTACTTTGCAATTGTAGGCTGTTTAGTGCCTATGATTTATTTCTCCTTATTGACAAGGAGAGCTGAGTGCTTGTATCAGTTTCATTCTTCCTAGTGCTTTCCAGTAGGTTCTAGAGAAAGTGCTAGTCACAGGGGTTCAGATTTTAGTGCTACTACTGAGAAACCAGCTAGTTTTAAGGGAAAATTTGAAGAGCAGACTTTGTGGCACCTGGAATAGTTTAACTGTAGCCTCGTAGTGTTGCACGATGTGAAAAATGTGCAAATACACGCGTTTTTAAGCCAGAAAGTTGAAAGGGATAGAGATCAGCCCAAAAAGGCTAATAAAATTACAATTTCAGATCTGGTAACCACTCCTCTAGTGTTAGATAGGCAGTACAATGCTCACCAGTCCCACAGGTAGGCAGTAGGACTTCCCTCTACCACATCAAGCTCTGAGCACAGAAAATAAAGTCCTGAGACATGCCAAACAAGTTCCCATTTCTCTAAAATCGCCTCCCGATTGGGTCTATATTACATCACCAAATGCTTAAAAAAGTGAACGGTGATTAATCGACTCTATGTAAGCGAATACTTACAATGTCGAACTGTCAGAACAGCGATTTTTTTCCAAGGGAAAAAAAAAATCACTGTTCCAAAAAAAAAACAATTCAAAACATTACATTAAGTGGGGGGCTTTGCCCCCACACCCCCCTGATGTTAGGGGCTGCGCCCCCCTACTTAAATATACCAACTCTGAGACTGCACTACAGTGCCAAAAATGGCAAAGTAATGAAGCGGCCAAGCAAATTCTTGAATTCGCTTAAAAGCCGCTTCGATATTTTGCCTTTTCAGTCTTTTATGTTCGACCAAGATGCATTCGAAAGAATGCGTCTTCAGTCTTGTAATAGGAACCCTCCCAATCCCCCCATGGCATTCTGTGGAACCCTTTCCCGAATTGAAAATAAACATTTTTTAAAATTTTTGCAACCAACACTGTGCATATACAGTGCATTTTTACCATGTTTTTTCATTGCATAAAGGTGTTCATAAATCCTGTGCTTCAAAGTCCTCTCTATCTTTCCAGTATAGAATGCATCAAACTTTAAGTATTGAGCCAGATAAACAACACCTTTTATGTTACAACTGAACCTATCATTACCCTTTACCACCCTTGGGAAGGAGGCGACTATAATGTTTGTACCTTCACAAATGTACCAGCACTGTGAACATGCTCCACATTTGGCTATTCTAACCTACACTTTACTAACACCTCTTTTCTCAAAAATATTTTTATGTTCCTCCCTTTCTTGTACACAAATCTTGGTTGACCATCCAACTTATCCAACAAATCAGTACAGCTAAACACCCCATCCTAATTCCTACTAATAATATTCTCTAGCTCCAGATTCAATCCATTATAAGTTAAAACCATAGCTAAATTAAAATTGCCATTACACTGATTATTTTTACCATCTGCCAAACAAGATCCCCCATTTAAAAGTGGCTTAAACTGGCCATGCCTTTCTTTAAGAACTTGACTGATAACTTCATCCACCAACAATTCAGGGTATGATCTTTCCAGAAAACATCACACTCAACTTCTTAACCTCTACTAGCAATTTATCAACCATTCAGGGGATGATCGTTCCAAAAAAAACATCACCCTCAACTTCTTAACCTCCCCTAGCAATTTATGGTCATCAGAAACTATTTTAGAAATATGCACAAACCATCTTTTAACAAGCTTGCAATCCGTAGTGGTGCAACGGTAGCATTGTTGCCTCACAGCAAGAGGTCCTCCTGTTCGATTCTTGGCTGGTGTGTGGGGAGTGCCTTCTGTGTGGAGTTTGCATGTGCTCCCCGGGGTCGAGTGGCATTCCGAAAGACATGCGTGAATGGGTGTGCCTTTGTTGAAGGTTGGGTGTCGAGCTGCCAACTCGGCACTGTAAAAACCTACTGCCAATCATTAGCAGACCGGAGTTCCGCTGTGGCGACCCCTAACCGTGAAAAACCAAAAGACAAACAACAACATCCTTTAACAAGATTACACTTTTACCAAAATGGGTGAGCACTTTCAAAATGTTAATAACTATTTCACCATGTCTCCTTCCTATATATACTGGACACCAACTTTTCATTAATTGTGTCCTTTGACAAAATAAAATAAAAAAAAAATGATCACATGGTTGTCAAAATTCATTTTAAATTAAAAAAAAATCAACTGTATTACTTAAATAATTTAAAAATTCCTGTGGTGTATCCATAGACCCCTTCCAGATCAATAATACATCATCCAAGAATCTATAATAACCCACCATATAGTCCCATAACTCAGATTTGAACATGTAATCCATTTCCCACTACCACAAACTGGGTTTGCAAAAAATGGTGGCAGCCGCTGCAACCATGGCCAGCCCCCCCATTTACTTACAGTTCTCTCCCTCAGTAAATACATTTATTTCATAGAACCATCTCATTCAAATTCAATGGCAATTACACCATAGCTTGTTCAAAAGATGTCACAACTTATGATGCCTCACCAAACCATTCCAAGCCTAAATCATGAGGTATCACTAGGAATAAGTCTTTTACATCAATAGACACATATATAACACTGTCATCAAACCACAACTTACCAAGTTCCCTTAAACAGTGCCATGAATCTTTTAACATATTTAATTGACTTATTCACATATTTTGCTAATAGTTCAGTTTTCGACCCACTGGATGCTCCAATGGACCTCAATGGTGCATCGACCACATCTTTGTGTACCTTGGGAATACCAAATATAGAGGGAGTATGTGTTTTTTTTAACCAAGGGAGAATTTCTTTTCTACTTCATCAGTCATCCTTTCATGGCTAAATTCATACAGTATTGGGTTTACTTTATTATACTACCAATTAACCTCCTTAAATGAACTAAGTTCAAAGTATACTTCATTATCAAATATAGGCCCAGCCTTGTGGAGTAATCAAAATACTTCATCAAAACCACCCCCATCCAGTTTCATAATCCTAAGATCATTGTCTTTCCTTAAATCATTCAAATTTAACTTCTGTTTATAAGTCAAATTATAGTATTTTTAACATTATTCTTTTTGCCCAATTCTCTTATCTCTTTTTCACTTTTGTTCCTAATTCATCATTTGACATGGTAGACAGTTCATTGGAGCTCAAAATGATCATTAGGAAATTAAATTTGAAGTGGCATTCTGATGGGGGTGTTAAGGAACACACTGATATTAAACATAAAACTACAATTAATCAACCTTTGCCCCCCCCCGTGATAGTTTTTAAGAGAATGTGTGTAAAAGAGATAAGGGAATCGGACAAAAAGAATATTGTTAAAAAAGTAGTATAATTTGACTTATAAGCAGATGTGAACTTTGGATTTGTGGGTAATATTATTTTGTACCTGATAAAACCAGAAAAGGGCATTTCAGTGCTGTGGAACATTCTGAGACAGTTTCAAGTCTTTTTTTGGGCTACAAAGGTAATGAAGATAAAACAAGGACAATAGCTATAAACTATGTATCCACAGGGTCTATATCAGAACATCGAAGTATTAAAACTTCGAATGTTCTGATATTGAACACTATTCAGCGAATGCTAAGAATAGCGAAGCTGCAGAACAGCAAATTCTTTCCTCGGGAAAGAATTTGGTTGGCCATTTCTGTGGCTTTGTTATTCTTAGCAATGTGGCGGAAAGTTACGGGTTGGGTTAAGGTAAGTATGCAATTGTTTGTATGTTAGGGTTAGGGGTGGGTTAAGTGAGTTAGGGTTAGGGCGCGGGTTAGGCATGTGTGCGATAGTGACAGACTTAGGGTTAGGGGCGGTTTAAGTGAGTTAGGGTTAGGGCGCTGGTTAGGTGAGTGTGTGATAGTGACGGACCTTAGGGTTAGGGTTTGGGTTAAGGTAAGTGGGTAGATAGTAGTGTATATTTAGTTTAGTGTAGCATCAGATGTAGGAATTTAAGTGTATGTGGTTGCTGTTTGTTTGATGTGCTTATGCTGTGTGTATGTGTTTCGGAGCAGCAAATTTTTTCCATGGGAAAAAATTTGCTGTTTTGAATGTTCGATATTTTCATGTTTAGATGTTTTGGGGCCGATGAAATAGCATTTGCTATTTTCATCTTTTGATAATGTGGTATAAATGCGTATCCACACACAAATTGGTTTAGCAATATCCATATTTATGGGGACATGATAAAATGAAATACTTAGGAGTGTGGGTTAAAAAAAGGTTTTATTATTGTGGCTAAGTATATGTGGGAAGAAACTAAACAAAAGATAATACAAAAACTGAGAAATTGGAAGCTCTGTTTTAAGGATATGGATAGCAAGATGTAGGCAGTTACAATGTTTTGGTTCCTTTAGTTTTATACACAGGTCAGGCATATTTTTATCAACCGGAGGAGACGTTGTGGATAGCAATTAATAAAGAGTTGAAGGATTTTATCAGCGATGGGAAGAGAGCAAGAGTCAAGTGGGATAGGTTGATCCTTCCAATAGAACAAAGTGGTATGGGAATACCTGATTTGAAGGGGGATTTCAGAACTACACAGTTAAGGACCATAGCAAAAGCAGAAATCTATAATTCCAAGTGGAAAGGTATGATGATGAAATAGGGAAATCAAAAAATAAGGAGAGACTAGGATGATTGCTTATGTCATAAGTGATAATTCAATGAAGATGTTTCTTGCTTAAAAATGTAATTATAGGTTCATAGGTTCATATTAGATGGATGATGCTGTGGACCATTTGTAGCCTAGCCAACAATCCCATCTGTTTGCTAAGATATGAATTAACATCAAACCCTGGTAGCATTCCGTGAAAATGTCATGCAAGTATATAAAATCATTTTGAAGAAATGACTATTTACATATGGAAAGCAAGAATTACTAAACACTTTGCATAGCCTGGGGGCAGTATGTCTGTAAGTGTTAAGCTGGAGGTTTTCCCCAGGTCTCTGCTGAAAAGGGTATATATATATATATATATATATATATATATATATATATATATATATATATATATATATATATATATATATATATATAGCTATATAGGTATAGATAAGGTGTTGAGACCTGTAACTAGTATCAGCAACCTACCTAGATACTATATCTCAAGGTAGTAACTACATAAGCTATAACTACCTTTTTCATTTCTGTGAAGCTCTTAGCTGCCCTGTCAAAAAAAAAAAAAACTCACTATGAGTTATATAAAGAAAGCAGTTCTGTGAAAAAAAAAGGTTGGACTATTCATGATTCTGGCATGATTAGATTTCATAAGACATTTCAGGCTGCATATTCTTCTCTAAGGACTGGTGTATACCCCACACTGTTATTACAACACTCCATAAGAAACCTTTTTTGGACTTGCAGAATTTGGAAACTAAGCTTCCTTTTATTGGTAAGGTTTTACAGAAAGTAGTATACGCACAGCTTGAATCCTTTGTAACAACTTATGGCCACAGTCCTTGTCAGTTAGATTTCACGTGCTACTGTATATCTAGGACTGGCTTTATTATGGCAGTGAAGGACACCTTAGAGGTGAAGGATCAATCTCTTTTCCTAGCTTAGTCCACTTTGATGTATAGATGGCATTTGAAAGCACAGGTCATGGAGTATTGACGGAGTTCATTTATTCTCACTTGGGTCTTTTGGACACCATCCTTAATTGTTTAGTTTCTTATTTCTCAAGGAATTTCTCTGATAGTTATCTCGGGCAACTCTGTTTTCTCAAGATATTCACTATGATGTGAGATATATTGCTGATTCGGCAATGACAGCTTGTTCTCTCTTCTTTTCTGAAGAGTAAAACCCAGTTCTTGATAGCACTGGGGGCTGTTTGAATACCATACTCAGCTGGCTGAAATAGTCATGTGAAGCTCTGTTCCTTGAAAACACAGGTTACGGCAGTGTATACAACTAGAAAGCCCTCTACATCTCCTCATTTTCCCTCAGAGTTATTTCTTGTGGTAACAAACTGGAATTTATATCTGGGCTACAGTATTCTGATGTGGTCCTGACTGACTTACTTTATCTAAAGGACCAGATCTGAGGAATTGTGGTATCTTCCTGTTTTCAACCTTGGACTATAACTCAAATGAAGTATCTCATTAGATCAGAAGATCTTTCCATTTCTTATTTTTCTCATTATCCAGGTAAGCAAACTGGTCCATTCTGGGCTCTTTTATTCCATGATTTAGGCCATAAGGGCAAATGCAGTACCTACACCTGGATAACTTTGGATAAGACAATAACCTAGAAGGGCAAACAATGAGATGTATGTGACAAGATAGTGTTGGCTGTTTGATGAGCCAAATTTGAGTTCTGGTGATTCAAGTCTGCAAAATCATTACATTATGGTTTCCTTATCTTTTACTTGTTTAGACAACTGCTGTACAAATACTGGACTATTTGGACTGACCTCAACTTGGATTCTTTCAATTTTGTGTTTTTTCACAGCTTGTCAGTTTGCTCTATTGTGATTTTACACTAGGATTTAAAATGCACTGTGTTTTCAGAGTGTAAAATTATGACTGCCTTTTCGTTTATACTGATGACTGTTTTTTATCATCCTACTGGTGCGACAAGACAAGTCCATACACAATGATAATAAACATAAGGGAGCCATAATGGAACACAACCCGAGAACCTTTTGGTCAGTTTTGTATCTGTTAGAGTCTATACATTCTTGGGATCCAAGCTATAATATATAATTGGTTTATTTCTCTCTGGATGCTCTTGAGCTCTTGCAGTATTTTAAGATGGATGTCTCCAGATTGTAAAAAAAAAAAAAATTGAATGCAGAGTGGTCTTTGGCCCCACAGAAAAATATCCATCTACAGATTCCAACATTTGAATGGAGCGAACTGATGAGTCTGGAACATAAATGTTTTTTCTTACTTTTACCATGAATATCTGGATTTAATTTCACTATAGAGTGCTATAGGAGCTCTAACTCATGCTGGGGATTGAGAGATATTTTTTATGTTTGTATCAGCAGCATATGTTTTTGCAGATGTGTTAACCAGCCATCTCATTTTATCTTGTGCCATCAGTAAACTTTTGCCCTAGTATTTACAACTGGCACTTAAGTTGAGTCATTTTACTTGTTTATTTACTCTTAAGTTGGTCCCTAGCTTAATTGGATAGTTATTTAGCTTCTTTGATACTGAAGCATGAACTATTCTCCTATGCTAAAGAAATATTCTACCTTCATATTTACTATTCCACTCAAGTTTAGTGACTTAAGAGTTATATGAGGCTATTTTGACTATTACTCTGGTTCATTTCTATAGAGTTTATTAATTGTGAATTACTGTTTAAAGTTTGTGTTTCACTGTTATTCTTTTGTTTTATGTTCATTATTATTGTAACTAGACTTATACAATACATAATAGATCTTAGTTTATCACAATGCACCTATTTAATACACCCCATCTCCATCCGCATGTCTATTTTTGTAGATACTTGCATTTATTGTGTACTAGTTCTGCTCCCATGCATACTGCTATTGTGGATTCCTGGCATCACCGCAACTTCTCTACTGTAAACCATCAGATTTCCTATCTCCAAATAATACCCAGGGTTACAGCTTTCCATCAGTGACACATATCTAGGACCCATCCTCCCGTGTCACCTCTAGCTGAATTTATAACAAGAATGGGATTATCTATGATTTGTTGCAAGAAGCCAGCCTTGCATTTCCTCAGTGAGAAATGATTGATTACAGCCTGTATCTGACCTCTACCATTCCACCATTTTTTTGGTAATACAGTTCACTAGAAGGGATAGGACTGGGGGTATAGTTGCTGTTTGTGATGACTGTTGGTTATGGCCAACACAGGTTACCATTAGCCCGACCAACTCTTTTGAATGCAGCTTTCTTGGATGTTTCTTGGATTTTAAGATAATGTTGATGTCTTTGAGATCAGTGATTTTTTTACCATGTACCTTGAAGGGGCCATTGTTATCCTACTCTCAGGAAACCAACCTTAGATCCTAACATCTTTCATCATTAATGCCAAATATATAGTCTTCCTTTTTTAGGAAAGTTTATTAAGAAGGTTGTATATAAGCAACTTGAGATACATTTGATGGACAATGCATGCATGGATTCATTCTTCTCAGGATTTTGCACTAGCCATGGTACAATAACTGCTTTTGTTTCAGTAGTTAATAATCTTTCAACAGTTAGTGAGTAGTGGTATTACTCAGCACTAGCCCTCTTGGATCTCTCAGCTGCATATGATACCACTGATCATGGCCTACTGATTCAGTGGTTATGATCTTCCTGCGGTCTCTTCTCTATAGCCATAAAGTGGTTTGTATCTTATGTCTCTGTCCATTCTCAAAGAGTCTGTTCAGGACTTAATTCATCTTTATCCTACTCTTTGGAGTGTGGAGTTCCACAGGACTCTAGTTTAAGCCTATTGCCATTCACTGTTTACATGCTTTCTTTAGTCAATCTTATAAATGAGGGAGGACTAGCTTACCATAATTATGTGGAAGACACCCAAAGTCACCTCTTCTTTCTGTAAGAGGTTATAGTAAGTCTTTATTATCTGGCTGATGACCTGGATGCCATCTATTATGACTCTCTTGTAATCAGTCAAAATTAAACACCTGCAAAACTGAGGGTATATGGTGGATTTCAAGATGGTAGTGGTAGTGTAAGTAGCTATAAGCAGAGCTTTGGGTTGTGAACCATTTAAAGACAAGATAAATAGAAAGTTGAAGTGTCTACAATGTCCACAGGGTTAAAAAAGAAGAGACATTTTGAACTAAAAGATCAAATAAGTTTGAAAACTCAAAAAAGGGTTGAAAGCAACATGAAGCAGAGATGGCAAAAGCAGATGGTAATGGCAGCTGAATGAGAAAATTCCCCAGTAACCCCATATAGAAAGAATGACTAAATGCACTGTGATATTTTTAAGATAAGTAGGTCTTTGCTGGAATATAGAGATAAAAAATAGAAGGCTACAGGCAATAAAAAATAATTTAACATGGTATTCAGGGGAGATAACTGGTATCTAAACTGCTGAAAAGGAAATGAAAGAAGAAAAATGGTGGAACAGCAACTAAAAGATGAAGAAATGGCACAGAAGCTGACAGAACTCATGGACAAATCATGCAGGCTTACAGCAGTACCAGAAGAAGTCGAAAGTAGGGACTACAAAGTCTTTATGAGAAAATGCCTGTTGGTAATATTAAACAGAAAGAACACATAGAGTAAATCTTTCTAATTTGAGACTGAGAACACAGATGAGACCTATAGTGATTAAAGTGCAGAAATACCAGCTAAGGAATAAATAAAACATGAAAAGAGAAATTAAGCAGTTTATTTGGATACCAAAAGAGAAAGAGTGCAATGGGAAAACCTAACCCTGACCAGGGAATGGCATAGTTTTGGACTACCAGATTTAGAGGTATACCATAAGGCCATGCAGCTTAGGTTAATATATTTCATTCAGAACTCAGTATTCATGCCCAAATGGAAGTGCCTGAGAGGCAACTGCAGGATCACATGTGGGCATTTTGGCAAATTTCGGAAAGGAGTATAACCAGTAGTATGTACAGCCTTATATACATACAACTATTAAGCATGCCTTTACCTTAAAGGAAGTTAGATCTTGAAAAATCGAATAACGCTTGGTTTAATTTCTCCAAGTCTGTTGGGTTTCTAATACCATGATGGGACTGGACACCATTTGAAATTCAAAGTATGACTGAAGTTTGTGTACTGCATCAGTCTTTGATGTTAGCCAAAAGTGCTCTTCATAGCATTCGCAGCATGCCCAGAACTGACTCCTTCTGCAGTTCATATTGAGTTACATGTATCAGCAGCATATCTAAACAAGACTGTAAATTTTTTTTTATGAGACCCACTGCTCCTACTACTATTAGAACTATCTGGGTGTCTTTTTCCATAGTGCCCTTGTTTCTGCCTGAAAATCCTGATATCTTATGACTTTGTCTATCTATGTACTTAAAACACTGTAATCACTGGGTATAGCAGTTTCAGTGATCAATGCTACTTCTGCCTTATTTTCATGGACTACTATATCTGTTTTTCTCTTATCTATTTTTTGAACTGTTGGTAATGGATGACCCCATATGATATAAACTTCATCATTCCCTATAATGCTTTGTAGCTTACTTTCCCAATGCTTCCCAGCTATTTCGATATTGTAATGTTTGCACAATCCCCAGTGCAACAGCCTTGTCATGTTATTATACCTTTCTGTATACAGGCCCTCTGCTATTAGTATATCACACCCAGCAACAAGATGTGCGAATGTTTCCACTTCTGTTTTACAGAACCTGCATTTGTCTTTCTCCCTCATGCTCAATGGACTTTGTAAACCAACGTGTATGCAGTCCACTATTCTTGGCCACCAATATTAACCTTTCATCTTTTGATTTAAATTTTCCTCTCCTTAACCATTCCTACATCATATTCTGTTTGACATGAGGTTGTTTCAGGTGTTTTCTGTACTTGTGACTATATTTATGCCTGTTCCACATTTCCTGCCTTCCTCATCTGATCGTTTTCCATATATTCTTTCTTTTGTTTTTGGTTCATCCAGTTGCTGCCTGATTTGTGTCTACTTCTGGTTTGGTTTCCATTCTCGCTTGACACCAATATGCTTCTGCTAGACTAAGCAAGGAAGTCATCTAGACTTATTTTCTTCATGTTTCAAAACTTTCTCTATGTTGGATCTGATGAGGTCAGCAGATATGTAGTCCTATGATTGCAGCTTAATACATGTAATCAATTTCGAGGAGGCCCATACCTCTTTAAGAACAAGGAATATATAACCTTGGTATGCACGCTAATTTTTATATATCATTTGATAAGCATGAAGCATTTTTCTTCTTTTCCCATCCAACTGATTCAATACCTTTTGGGGCCAGTCAATCACCCCAAAACTGTAAGTTAGAACAGGAAAAGCAAACTGGTTTATAGCTTGGACTTGTTCCTAGATGTCAGAGCTGTTTTCAGCAATAATTTTTGTCTTCTAAAATATTCCTTACTGAGTTTTGTTTGCATTTGTTCATGTTTTACTGTCGATCCTTTGTCAGTTCCAAAATATTTATACACTCCCTCCTGTTCAAGTTCTTTTATATCACATTTGTGTCCCAGAAGGATATTTTCTTCATGCTATAGCTTTCTTGCTTTAAATGTTACTTTTGCACATTTATCAAGACCAAATGACTTTCTTATATCACCTGAGAAAGTTTTGACCACTTCTAGTTGTGCTTTCAGCTCCTCATCTGATTAACTATTCAGTTTTAAATTATCCACAAAAAGAAGATAAGAGGACTTTGCACTTTGTTTTCCCAGAGCCAAACTGTAACCATGACTTAATCTGTTCAGTAGATAGCTTAATGGGTTAAGGGCAAGACAAAAGAACAGCAGTGACAGTCACCCTGGAATATCCCCTTTGAATTTTTATCCCTGGGATAATAATTTGTCTTTTATCATGACTTAGCTGTAAAGTGGTTTGCCATTGTGTCATGGTCACTGTAATGTAATTGATTAATATAGTGTGCATCTTGTACATCTGTAAGCATGCCTTTATCCATGAGTGTGGGATGCAGCCAAATGCTTTTTTGTACTCTATCTGTACTATACTTAGATTCTTCCTCTTTTTACAATTCTCCATTATGACTTTAACAACAAATGGTCATTTGTTCCATATGTCTTTCTTTTGTTACCCTTTTGTTCTATTGCCATGATTGAGTTTTCTTCTAAATGACAACAAACTCTGTCGACGTCAATTCCAGTGTATAGTGTAGACATCATCAGAAAGCAAGTTACTGGTCTTTTTTTTTTGGATAGATTGAAGGTTTACTCTTAAGGAAGATTATTGCCTTTCCTGTTGTTAACCAGGTTGATGTCTAACTGTGATGTGCATATAACTAGTTCTTACTCAGGGCTAAACCTTCTTGTAAAGATGTTAATACTTTTAGCCTGAAGTCAGGGACTGCTTGTGGGCCTGGGGTTTTCCATCCAGGAGCTTTTCTTAATTTTGTTTCAATTTCTGTGGATGTTACTTCATCCCATTTCATATCCTGTACATTGGAACTTTTTACTGTTTATTTTACTTCTGAACATTCATCATCTTTAAAATGCTGCACAAGAACCTCATACGTACTCGTCTTTCTCCAAAATGTGTTGATTCCTTTTTTTTTGGTGGTGTTTCTATTCCTTTTGCTTTGTTTTCCAATTCTCTATAAAACGTTTTTGGGTCATAAATGAATTGCTTTTTTTGTACTTTTCCTTTATATTTATCTGCCTATCTTCTAAGTTCTTCTGCCTGTGCTGATATCTTTAATTTCTTATTTGCAATAGTGAACAATAGATTTTGGTCTGTCCTAATATTGTGCATTGCTTTTATCACATCTACCTTTCTAAGTATTTTTGTTGATCTGTTTCCTCTTCTATATTCTTCTAAATGACACTTTTTGTCTTAATTGTTTTATATTTTTCTCTATTTAACACTTCCATGTTGGTATTTGATTTCTTCCCTTCCTTTTCATTATTGCCCTGTATTTTTGTGGTACGACTAACTGTTATTAATTTAGCTGCACAGTAACAAATTCTATTTACGTCTGTTATGTCACATGAATTTCTGTTAATAGTCTTAATTACTGTGTTAATTTGTTTTATCAGACTGCTAGCATTCTGGGTCTTATTGACTTTTTGTAATCTATTTTTTTGCATCGATCGTAATATGTCTAGCCATCTTTATTAAATCGAGCAACACTTCCCTTAAATCATTTTCTTCTAAACTGAGGGCACATTCATTGTTCTGTTTTCTGCAGACATTCTATAAACAGTTCCAGAACATCTTCCTGTGACGTATTCTCTTCATCTGCATCCTGGGTCATCCATTGCTCTTTCATATGGGAACTCATTGGCCTATCACTCCACAACACTGATTGCATCATAGTTGCCACCTTTCCTTTTTTCTTCTTTTGCTGTGCAACTCCAACTGAACTTTTGTACTAGTTTTCTAATGAAGACTCCCAAGTATCTTCTGAAGAACTGTTCAGATGTTTCCCATTCCACCTTTTCTTCCTTAATTTGGGGATTCATTGTTCTATCATGCTGTGACATTACCAGAGTTGAATTTTCTACACGAAACCTTTCTCTTTGCAAATAATCCATAACTTCAGTTGCTATTTCTTTAACTTCTCCATTACTAATCCCTTTTCTGCTTTCACCCTTTGTTTTCTTATTTTTGCACTGTAAAATTTTCCATATCAGGATGCCTTTGCATGTATTTCTGTTCAAATATCTTAGCTGCTGCTTTTTTGTATTGATTAGTTTTGCTTTCTCCTTTGCATAAATATTGCACAATATTAAATCTCTTTTTCTTTCCCAGGTCCATATTTCTTCTCCAGATGTCTCCTGTTCCACCTGTTTCTCTTTATGTGACATAACCTGTGTCAGACTGTCTACACTAGATCCTTCACTTCTCAGGTATTCCATAACTTCAGCTTCTATTTGTTTATCTTCTACTTTACTAATCAGTTTACCTTTACATGTACGTATAGCACAAGGGTGAATAGCAATTTTCTGAAAGACAGTTTGCAAAGCTTGCAAACGCCGAACGGAAAAAGGTTCAAATGTGCAATGAGCGAATGCACAGTGAGATTTGTTCATTGCACATTCGACATTCTGGGGCAGATTGCACTATAGTGGGGATTTGGAAATGGTTTCTTTCCCCACTGTAGTGCGATCTTGGAGTTAGAATAATAAAGTAGGGGGGTGTGGGGGGCATTACTGTTCGAAAATCAGCGAATCGGCTGTTCGATTTGCTGATGTTCGAACATTTACAACTGTCGCTGTTTTAAGTTTCATGGTTACGATTCGCTCATATGAGCAATCGCACCAATGTGTTTCGCCGTTATAAAGGTAAACCTACTAATCATCTGTTCTGTGTTCCCCCTTTATGATATTATTTTTTGTTTGTGAAATATTCAATATCTGGGTGCCTTTGCCTGTATTTTTCTTCAAATATCTTTGAAACTACTTTTTTGTATTGATTAGTTTCGCATTCTCCTTTGCATAAAAATTACAAAATTTCAGATCTGTCTCTGTTTCACAAGTCTATCTTTCTTTTTTATACCTTTCAAAAATCTCTAGGTTTTATTGTTTATATTTTGCACTTCTTGAGTCACTTCTTTTTATTAAATGGCACAAGGTTTCTTGGTCTATATAATGTTTTTCATGAATCTGTTGTATTAATAAACACAAATTTGAATTTGAAACTTTTGACAGTGTTTCTTGTGCAAGTATTTTTCCTTTCTCTAATAGCTCTCTTAATCTTTTTAAATATCTTCAGTCTGGAAAAACTCTGCAAATTTTTATTTATTTATTTTACATTTGTTGACCGGGATAGTCCGACGGGATACATGTCCATTTTCAGTGGAGGCCGAGGGAGAAAACCTCCAGACATACATACAAAGACTATTACATATAGGATATAAAAAAAATTGTCAAGATCAACTTATAAGATGCATATTACATATAAGATGTAAAAACATTTGTCAAGATCAGAGCAGTATATGATACAAAGATACATAGATTCGATTCATACTTCATCAGTCTAATCATATAATAGTTTGTTATAAGATTATAGACAAACATTTTGAATGTAGTCAGCGTGAAGGAAGACGTCCCGTATTAGCACATGAGTATTTGGTATTAATTAATCCGGATTGGTGCATGGGCAAAGCCAGTGCAGTTTGAAGTACTGTATTAGGTTTTTCTTGAATTGTGTTGTAGAGAATTCTGAAGTAAGGTAAACAGGAAGGGAGTTCCAGGTTTTGCCCACGGAGGTGGCAAACAGTGATTCTCCAGCTAAGTTGTTAGCTTTGAAAGTTTGAACTAAGAGTTTGTCAGATGAGAGTAGTGCCCTAAGGTCACTGTAGGGAGTGATAAGGTTAACGAGTGCGGGTGTATTTGCAGGCTGATAGAGAATCTTGTGAGCTACTATTAGTTGATTGACCTGAAGTAGATTAAGTAATTCAAGCCACCCTAGACAGTTTAGGTTAAGGCAGTGATGGGTTCTGTAAGCTGTACCAGTGGCGAATCTGGCAATGTTATTATAGCAACTAGTTAGTTTGCTAAGGTTAGTCTTATAGTCTTACTCAAGTTTGTAAATTAAGAGGAAGCATAAAGGAGGGTGGAGAGAAGGTGTGTTCGGGCAATGACAGGTCTAGCTAATGGAGTTAGGTAGGGTTTAATCCTATAGAGAGATCCAAGTTTTTTATTGACAGTTTTAATAGATTGATTAATGTGTAAATCAAACTTGAGGTTATTGTCAACTATTACTCCTAAGAGTTTGGTAGAGGGGTCAGGAGAAATGGTGGTCTCATTGTTAGATCTAATAGTAAAGGCTGGTAAGGGGTGTCTACTGTTGGGGAGAAAAGGAGTAGTTTTGTTTTATTCGGACTTAATATGAGCCACTTATTAAGGAGCCAGTTTTCTACTGTGTTAAAAGTGATTGGGAAACTATCTGAAGGTCCCTAGGGGAGATGGCCGAGCATATTAAAGTTGAATCATCTGCATATTGAACACAGATTGTGTCTGGAATAATCTTGTGCAAGTAGTTAATAAAGATAGAAAATAGGAGGGGTCCTAATATAGATCCCTGGGGGACTTCTAGGGTGACAGGTAGTAGGGTAGATAATTTGTCCCTTCATATGACAGCTTGGTGTCTACCATTAAGATATGATTGGAACCACTTAAGAGTCTGGTTATCTTGGGAGACGGTTTTCAGTGCCAGTATGAGGAGTTGGTGTTTAACCATGTCGAAGGCCTTGGAAAGATCCAGAAAGAGGGCAGAGGAAAGTTTGTTATTGTTCCGATGTTGGTTAATGACATTAGCAAAGGAGTGGAGGGCGGAAGTAGTCCTATGGAATTGTCTAAAACCATGCTGAGTGTTAGTCAGGAGATTATTCTTGATAAGGTAGCTCATGAGTTCTTTGTGGAGGGGTGACAGGATAGCTATGGGTCTATAGTTTGATAATTCAGTGGAGCTACCCCCTTTATGGAGAGGGATTACATGGGATGTCTTCCAGAAGGAGGGGATGGTAGCCTCAGATATAGTTCTATTGATCAGGATGGTGACTGGGTAAGCTATTACTTCTGCGGCTTTTTGAAGGTACTCAGCTGGGAGGAGATCTGTGGATAGGATGATTGGTTTTAATTTCTTGAGTAGTGTGGTGATAAATGAGGTAGGAACTGGTTGGAAGTTAAAGGAGAGTTGGGAGCAGGGTAAGGCATCAGTAGGGTTTGGGCAACTGGGAGATAGTTGGCTAGCTAGCTGCTGGATGGTTTCTGAAAATATGCTATTAAAAGTATTGGCCACTAATTCTGGAGGTTTTTGTTCAGTAGCTGAGGGGGAAGGAGTGGAGGACTGTCATGGGTGTAGGAGTTTGTTTACATCTGCTGCACATTTTTGAGGATAGTTTTGGTGATTCTTTTGTAGATGACAATAGTTGTTTTTTTATCTATTATAATAGATTTTTTGAGTCATTCCTTAGCTGTCTATATCTTAGTTGATCTGTGGGGTCTTTTGTGGTCTGCCATGTTATCCAGGCTTTGTTCTAAGTGACATTTTTTTGTCTGGTTTCTTTAGAAAGCCATGGGGCGACTTTTGTTTTCATTCTAATCAATTGTGCTGGTGCCTGTGTGTCAAGGATGGCTAGGAATTTGGTAGGTTACAGTCTCTTCCAGTGGAAAATGCTTAAGAGATGATCAATTGCATGATTTGAGTTCATTTTTAAAACTAGCGAGGTTGAATTTCTTTCTGTTCCTTATTGTTTTGTAAGTGGGTTGGTTAGGAACTTAGGCTTTGTGCCTGATTATATTGGTAAGTAAGTGATCACTTATGTCATCAGGCAGAGTCCCAGCCTTACACATGTAGTGATCACTATTAATGAGTATCCAGTCTAGGGTACTCTTTTTATTGTTGGGTTTACTAATCCTAGTGGGGGAGGATATGACCTGCTTAAATCCATAGAGGTTTACATGGAGATTAGGAGGAATCTGTAGAGCAAGAGTACCAATCTATGTTAAAATCACCAAGAACAATGGTTTCTTGGGGGTAGTTGTCTGACAGCCAGCAAAGAAAATCTTCAAGGGTGTTTGTGTTATTGCTTGGGGGAATATATACACAGACTATATTTATGCATTTGTCTTTATTAATTTGTAGCTTAGTAATGAGGATTTCAGCATTATCTACTTGGGTTGTTTGAGGAGTGACACAGTTCATTTCCAGTGTACTTTTATATAGAACAACTACCCCCACTACCCTGTTGTGTTGCAGTCAAGCCTTAGTATGTTGTAACCTGGAGGGAATATCTCATTGTCTATTGTTGAAGATTTTAGCCAGGTTTCTGTAAGACATAGTATGTCTGGGGAGAGAGTATCTAAGAGGGCATGAAGGTGATGGATCTTGTTATTTAAACTTCTAATGTTTAGGTGACTAATCAAGAGAGAGTTAGTGGGTTTGTTTATGGTTTGTGGGTTAGTAGAAAAGTAGTAGTGGGTGTAGTATTGTTGGGAGAAGATGGTCCGGGGTTTGGGTGGATGTCTCCATATATGGTTAGGTTACACTGTAGTCTAATTATGAGTTTCAGATATTTGAGTATCAGATTATAGTATCTTTTAGTTTTGGGGTTGACATATCTGGAGATAGCAGGATGGAGGTATTTAGTATGTAAGGGGTTAGGTGTGAAGGGGTTTAATAAATAATCTAACTTATTTGATGCTATCATGAAAGCAGTTTGGGTTTGAGGATGATAGAAACCAAGGTAGCTCTGATGTTCATAGGCAGTAAGAAGATAACGTATAATCAACAGTGGGAGTAGGGTGTAGATAATTTTGAATTTAAATACTAACATTAATGATGGCTGTGGCATTGTATAGCTGTTAACTTATGCACAGGTTATAGTAAAGTGAAAGAGGGATAGAGGAAGGAGAGGTCTGTTTTAAGACTTTTGATTGGTTAAAGAGACAGAGAGAGTGTGTGTGGTTTCTGTCTTATACATTTAGCACATTTAGGGGTGGGTGGAATTTGGGGGCAGGGTGGGGCATGAAGCAAGCCTGAGCTCAGCGAGGGTGAGCGGAGCGGGGCTAAAACCAGACCATGAGATTCACCAGGTCTGTGAGAGCTACGTAAGTAGAAAAATAATTAAAGTTCTTAGGACCACTATTCCTTATTTTATTATGTACTGTGTCTAGTAATTAAGTATTCTATTTAACATTTATGACTTAGAAAGTACTTTTTTGGTAGTTTGATACCTTTAGGGCCAGCAGAGGTGAAGTTAAAGCTGTAAAGCAAGGAGTTACTTTAGGTTAGATGTGAGGAAAAAGCTGAATTCAAAAATAATAGTTGGGTTCAAGACCATTTAAAAGGGGATCTGATTGGTGCTTTAGGCCCAGATCGGCTTAGCAGTATAGTAAATTACAAAAAAGTGATGGACCTATTAACCTTGTCAGGTCTTTTTCAGGAGGTTGCAGGAATAGGATTCAGCTAGTTTCTCAGCAGGGAGGTATCCATCTATCTTTCTGTGCCATTCAGGATGCGAGTGGTTAGAGGGGATTAGTACATGGATAATGGACACAAGCGTTAGTGTTTGTGCTAACTAGGAGCTAGATCCGCCAACAGAATACAACATTTTAGATGTGCATTATCAGATATACACCCACAGAGCAGTACAGGTCTGGAAAATTGCAGTACAGAACTTCCACACTAGTTAAAAAGAAGTCCCTATGTTAATACAGCAGTTAAATCCTAGGTCGCACAGCAGCAATCCATTAATGCCACAGGTTACTGTATTTTTAAGTCAACAAAAGAAGTCCCTAATACTAGGTTGCACAGCAACAATCAAGTAATGCCACAGGTTAATGTATTTTTTAAGTCAACAAACAGTTTCCTAGTGATTCTAAAGTGGTTCTAATCAGTGAAATGTTGTGTTCAGAAGCTTTATATCTTAGAAGATGAAAAGATGTGAGATGTATGCACACATATGTGGTGCATGTGTGGGTGAGTGCATGCATGTGCAGGCACATATGTATGTGAGTAAAGCAAGGATGGGGGCTGGTGGAAGGGAAGTTGAGAAAGAATGAAAATGGACAACACAGATGGAACGTTATAATGAGTACATAACTTCTTTATCTGATGTTGTCATTTTTATTCATTTCTCAACAGTTGGGCAGCTACCTAATTCCCAGGAGGACTCTAAGGAAATTCTGTGCTTCTTGCATAACAGTAAGAGCAGATAACTTCTTTCTTATCCTCAATAGTTCACTCTATCATCTTTATGTCTCTTTTTTTGGCCTGTCAATTTTGTCAGCTACTACTTCCTTCTACAACAGGAGGGGCATCCTCCCCTGAGCTTTGCCTAACCCCATTGTAGGAATGTTTCCATGTCTTGAGGATTCTACCCTGTCATTTTTTCCAGTCCTGATGCCAGTGTACCTACCAGGATTGGGAACACTTTTATCCTGGGACTTGTGCACCCAGCTGTCTTTTTTATTTTTTAACCTACTTCTGTCCATGATATATGCTATATAAAATACAGTCTATGTATCAGTGCTGTCTTGGTGAGATTTTGTAAACACAGGGTCCACCTCATGTAGACACTCACTAAGACTTGAGGAAGAATTCAATTCAAGCAATACTGTTCTCCTTTGCTTGCTCCTTTTATCATGTCTCCTTCTGGACCTGTAATACCAGTAGGATACATTACATGTCGTAATAAGAAGGACACCATAACAATGTAATGAGCATTTGGAAAAGAAGAACAAAGGACACGGATTTTGGGAGCAGATGATACAAGTAGGGAGGTAGTAAAATGGGATGATGCTGCATAAACTTTTGTGTTACTGAACTCGGATCAACTTCCACATACAAGTTTAATGTTAGAGCTGAAGGAAGTTAAGCAAAGTTTGGAAAGTAAATTTGTCAAACCACAAGTAATAGATTTTATAAATGAAGCTAGAACAGAAGTAGTAACCCAGAAAAGAGTAATAAGTAAAACAAACAAGATAATACTGGATTTAAGAAGACAGTACAGTATAAAATAAAAATATAGAATGGAGTGAATTATTAAATAGAGAGAAATTACAGATGATCCGTGGAGGGATATATAAACTTGTCTCTAGATATGCATCTAAATCAAGAAAATTCAGAATTTTTGAATGGAAAAGTTTGCACAAATATTTATATACACCCAGGAGACTTAACAAATGTTCCACCAGAAGAGCCATATGTGGGAGAAGTGATGGTTTAGAAAGAGGTTCTTGGCAGCATATATTTTGGAAATGCATGACGTTGCTTCAGTACTAAAATGAACTGAACAGTTTACTAAGTTTTATATTTGGAAGAAAATTCAACCTTGGTATAGAGATGCTCTTACTGATTTGGTGCAATATAACACATGCTAAGAGGGAAAGCACTGTTATATTTAGTGTGATAGCGGCTAAGAAAGACGTATCTAGAAAATGGAAAGCCAAAGGCAAACCATCAATAATAGAGGTAAAAAAGATGATTACAAAGGTTAGAAATATGGAACTGAGAACTATTACAGAACAGAACAGAAACATAACTTTCTAGTACATTTGGGCTGTATGGGATTCTATAATGGAAATTGAACTTAAGGAGAACATTGACGTGAAACAAAACACAAAAACATAGATAGTTTTAAAGAACATAGACTGTTGTAAAGGACATGAGGTGGTTTTCATAGTCCTGCTCTGCACAGATATCTAAAGGGAATTAACAAATTGTGCCACTACAACTATATTTGAATTAGGAAAAAGGGCAAAGAAGTGGAGCAGAATTTTGAACTTCTCAGTCTTGTGTGGGACCTCCCACTATACTTTGCATGTCTTAATTGATGTAAATTGACAATGTCCAGTTCAGTGTAGAAGAAAAGACCATCCCCCGGATTCATGAAGCTCGGCGCAAGGTCGGTGTAAGGCCTGCGCCGGCCGTGTGGCATATAACTGCTGTAGTAGCGCCATATGCATATTAATGAAGGTGCGCTGCCACCACATCCACGTGCATAGGACACGTGCGTGAGTGCATGGGGCGTTACTAAGCTGCGCCCGGAGGCGTGTCAATGTCGGCTGGCGTTGAGCAACCTAAACTGCTGAATATTATAGCCTGCCTGCAATAGTAATCGCACCTATCAGTGTCCGTGGATAATGAAACGTATGCAAAGCATGCAAGACAGTTCCCGGCCAAACAAAATGGAGAACCAAACAGAAATGCACGCAACACAATATGAGTTTCTGTCCATGGAACAAATGATATTTAAAATCGTGTGTCCGTAATGTACTGCACTGTCAGTAGTTATACCCAGTGGAAGTGAAGCGCATCATGTCAGTGCGCCGCCAATACACACGTCTAGCCCCATGGGCATGGTCACCAGCAGTCCCACAGTGGTAGTGATAATACACAGCTGGGCAGTTGTGGCTATATAACAACCATAAAGAAACCTAACAGTCCAAATTGTATACCAAACACACACAAACATATGTATATTAAAATGTGCTATACACATGAACGGGAACGTAACCGTCACATGCACATAGGATGCTATATGCAGAACCGGGATATCCAAAAGCAGAACCCATGCATGCAAATGCAATACGCAACAACCCCTGTATAGCACATAACCCGCACCCATGTCCGAATGTCCACCAAATTCAGCTACCAGCCTTGCGCAAGAGTCCTACACATAGCGAGTATTCCCCATATGTAGTAGGAAGTATCATCCTAGGCAGTGTCAGGATTGCAAATATGTATCCCATGTTTGTAAACATCCCATCACAGTTATGTAAATGCAAATGCCCGCGTGTTCATGTTTCGGCAAAATGTGTGTACATCCTGCGTGGGATAAGTAACCTGTTGAAACCTCAGAGTTGTTTAGACGCCACGGTGTCCAGTACTGTACACATCTGGACAAACATGTATGTGTAGTCATGGTACTGTTTAGTTTCTACACAGACATGCAAAACATACTACGCAGGATGGAACAGCTGTCCACCATGCAGGTCACCCCACTAGGGTTGCCACCTGTTCAGATGGCCAAGGTGGGACATCCCTTGTAGAAATGTGAGAATTTGCAGGATAAAACATACCCCCGGCCAGTACAAAGGACAGAATTACACTTGTATGCCAAGATAAAAGCTTATTCCATAGCATTTGAATAGCTTATGCTATCCCAAATAATAGTTATGTGTACCAGATACAAAATACCTGTATCATGCAACTAGTAAAGAAAATAAGAAATATATTTTTGTCTTAAAATCACAGGACATTTGCCATGTCTTAGGTTTCATCTTAGGACACAACTGTCCAAAGTGGGACCTCCCCTCGCAAAGAGGAACAAGTGGTAACCCTACTCCCCACTGAATTATCGACAGTATATATTAAACTCAATCACATACCGACACCACCTCTCAACCTATTACAGCAACAAAATCTGGACAAAGCCTAAAAGGATGGGCGGACAAATAGGGACAGATGTAATTACTGCTCTAACAAACTTCGAAAGTTCACAGAATAATAGTATGTACATAAGCATGAAATGTTGTGAAGGATGTGGGGTAGTCCCCAGTATTACAGAGGTCCGTACATTTATACTGTAACAAACCGTCACATATGTTGACTGTACTACTGCATACCTGTAGTTAATTCATAGTTAAGTCATGTGCAAAATAATAATCCTCGTAAGAATGAATACAGGAAATAGTCAAATGTGAATGGGAACACCACTCACCGTGGATTATGTATTGTAACCACCCCCACCCATATTATGTATTGCCAACATTATAAGCTGCTGACAGGTGCCCAAACACCTGTGTCTGTAAACACAGATAAAATGGACAAACCCTGTCCATGTGCTTTGTCTGACATTTGAACACGGTCAAGGCAGTTCCGTTCACCAGGCAGACAAGCCTAAACCCAGATCACCACATGAACACCCTGACAATTAAAGATCTGTATGTGTCAGGACTATAAGCCTTGGGGTTCTGAATATCCCTGCAGTGATTAAATATGCAGCTTGGGTCCAGAGCAGTAGGGAATAGGGAATGTGTAACATGTAGTACCGCATTTTTCCCAGCAGGAGAATGGATGCCTGTGTCGTAAGTGAAGCGGTGAGGCATATGTTAATGTAGCTATGTACTATGGGTATGCATATAAATGAGTCAGAACACCAAATGTATAGTGGTTACAGCATCCGGCCAATGTGAATGCAGTCCCAGTTCAACTACGACTACAGCACATATAATGTGAAAGTGTAATGAATGCGTCTGTGCTGTACAGACAGTTAAATATGTAAAGGTGAACATGTGTTTCGCATACGTCCATTAACCGGACTACAGATAATATACTGGCACTGTCACAAGTAATAAAGCCCACGTAAGCACAAAGACTTAGTAAACATATGTAACCCACAATAAGGATATGCATGCGCACCTGCGCGTAACCCACAATAAGGAAATGCAAGTGCGCCTGTGCGTGTGTGATCCGCTCACAGCATAGTAAATGAATGCTGTTTCCCCCACGCTAGTTATACATGGCTCAAACCTGTTAACCCCGTAAAGTATGAAACCAGACAAAGGCATGCAAACTACCGGTACAAATAGGGACAAACCCCAGATATGTGCCAGAACAAACATAGAAAGTGGATAGAATAACGGGTGTGTCAGTAGCATGGATTCTCTGAAGGGTATGCAGTCGTAACCTGAACTGCTTGCCAGTATTCCCCACCATAAGTCTCAAATGAAATGCCACTACATGCGACAATCTGTACAGTGGAAAGGTATGGTATGGATATAGATATATGTGTATACACATAATCCACAGACGTAAACCAAAGCAAGTTATGAAATGAGGATTGTACATATATATATGTATACACAACAGACTTATGTCACGTAGATATGACATATGTACATAAATAGGCCACGTTATAGCTAATATGGGTAGACAAACAGACATGCACGAAAGGTGAATAAACCACTGCATTCCAAACCATTGGCCAGAAAGTGACAGTCCAGCAAGTTCTACACTTTAAACATGCAGATAGGTGTCCATTGCAGGACCCCAACAATTGATCCATAGGTAGTGTCAACCGACATTGATGCAAAATAAGTGACCTCAGCAAATATGATATAGCTGTACATGCAACAGTAGCAGGTGCAAGGGTGATGACACATGTGTCGATAGAATGTATGATGTACGAACTGATATCCGGAGAGTGGGGAGTGCATATAAGTGTCTCCACACTTCAGTACCGCACACATTAAATATGTGTAATGGGTACTGTAGAGGGTTGTCAGGTATGGGAATCATGGGTATGCAGAAATGGGCCTAGGTGTTGTTTGGCAGAGATGTCGAGGTCGCCCGTGGGAGTGATGTGGGTATAGCACACACCTATATTCTCAATAATGGGGCAAACCATCCACTGGATATTGTGAAACCATTTTGGCAATATGTAGGGCCCTATATCAGTGTCATGTAGGTGATTATCATGGATGGACATGCGTACGACCAAGATGGTACCCATAACTGGCAAACTGTCAGAATAACACAGCTGCACTAAGGCATAGTACATGAAATACAAATAGGAACTATATTAGATATACCCCAGACAAAGTCAGAACGTTGTGAGAATACTGGCGTAGCCAGGAATACGTATGTTATGAGTGTTACTAATCATGTAATGGAAATGTCAGTCACTATTATCTAACCACACAGTTTGTAATGCCTTGCCAGCAATTTACCAGAAAGGCACATTACTATGACAAATGTAACAAGGGCAAAGGTCAAACGTCAGGGCGTTTACCCATAATGTGTACAGGTTAGGGATATGAAGGTAACCTGTCCAAAATACATGTACAGAACTAGTGATACTAGGTGGACAGGTGAGAAGAAAGACATCAGGACAAATGAGAAAACATGTACAAGTCATACGCATGTACTCCGACAAATGTGAATGACAACGCATGCCTTGTGAATGTCAATGTGGAAGGTTAATAGACACAAAAGTAATGTGTCCCTCAGGGTGTCATGCAGTGTCACCGTAACAATGTCCAGTCCCCCATACTCGTACGTGAGCTCTGCCACTGACGGAAAGCGCAAATACGCACACATACGGTACATGATAGACCAATTAGTGTGGATAAGCAGCTGTTGGCCTGTGTGAGGAATACAACTGTCTGGGTGGGTGTGTCCTGCAATATAAATGTGATGGCATGTGGCCTGTGATGCCGCCATACAGTGTGTGTATTGGTGTCAGAAAGTTGATATCTTGTATCAGACACATACTCCGCAACTGTACAGATTTACGCAGAATGTGCAGAGTTCTGCCTTATATGTTTGGTGTGTTCCACGTAACATCAGTAACATTCTGGCACATTCCTGATAACTGAAGTCATGAAATAATGACAAACATGTGATTAAGACACCAAATCCGACAGAAAAGCCATACTAATGCAAAACCTATTATTGTGTCAACTATCTACGTTTGTAAGAGCAACATGTCAATACTGCCCCTATGTGTCCCACTATCAGATAAGGCCTTGTCCAGAAATTTGCTCTAGGAGGTGGAGTGGTATGATCAGAAACAGATACATGTGTGAGGAAACAGCAATATCGACTGCAAGATAATGCAGAAGGTATGAAATGCACTGCAGTAGGACGTTCAGTACTGTCCGCAGGTATGTGCTGACATGTCAAATGACACAGCAGTCTACATGAAGTACCTATAGGACTGTCACCTTTACAATGATGATAGTGGGACATACCCACAGCCATGCACACAGCACAAATAGACATACACACAGCAAAACTAGACCATGATACATGAAGCCTCCGGCGTGTACGAGTACAGTGAGAGTACAGCAAGGATAGATGTCTGCCAAGATATACAGCAAAAGCCTGTAAGGGCATGTAACACCGCCCGTAACACGGACGTTGCATGGACAATGTTGGGATTTGCAACATACCCCATTGGTATGTGAAAGCTATGCAAATATGCAATACATGAAACAGTCAGCTGTCCATGCAAGAGCAGAGGTATGGGCAGAAAATAGATTATATATACATATATATATATATATATATATATATATAGAGAGAGAGAGAGAGAGAGAGATACAGACATACAAACACACACACACACACACACACACACACACACACACACACATGTGGCAGGGCTGGTAATCGAACCTACACATTACTACCCTATCACACTACAGCATGACGCATTTACAGAACACGCTACCTAGATTACTAAACACAGCAGACACACAGGCATTCTACTAGGTGCATGTCAACATCCACAAAGACAAAGACGTCAGTAGGATATATCTGTGTTGCGAAGCATCTAAAAGCATAACCTGAATCCCCAGGCAGACGGGAGCATGCACACACACACACACACACACACACACACACACACACACACACACACACACACACACACACACACACACACACACACATCTGGCAGGCCTGGGAATTGAACTTACACCTAACTACCCTATCACACTACAGCATGACGCATTTACAGAATGCGCTACCGAGATTACTGAACACAGCACACCCAGAGGCATACATCTGGTGGGTGACATCATCCACAAAGGCAAAGACGCCGATAGGGAATGTATGTCTTGTGAGGCAACTAAAAGCATTACTGTGTCCCCAGGCAGCTGGAAACACACACACACACACACACACACACACACACACACACACTTGGAAGGGCCGGGAGTTGAACATACACCTAACTACTTTAACACACTACAGCATTACACATTTACAGAACACGCTACCGAGATTACTGAACACAGCACTCCCAGAGGCATACTTCTAGGTGGGTGACATCATCCGCAAAGGCAAAGACACCGATAGGGAATGTATGTGTTGTGAGGCATCTAAAAGCATTACTGTGTCCCCAGGCAGCTGGAAACACACACACACACACACACACACACACACACACACACACACACACACACACACACACACACACACACTTGGAAGGGCCAGGAGTTGAACATACACCTAACTACTTTAACATACTACAGCATTACGCATTTACAGAATGCGCTACCGAGATTACTGAACACAGCACTCCCAGAGGCATACTTCTAGGTGGGTGACATCATCCGCAAAGGCAAAGACGCCGATAGGGAATGTATGTCTTGTGAGGCATCTAAAAGCATTACTGTGTCCCCAGGCAGCTGGAAACACACACACACACACACACACACACACACACACACACACACACACACACACACACACACACACACACACTTGGCAGGGCCAGGAGTTGAACATACACCTAACTACCTTATCACACTACAGCATTACGCATTTACAGAACGCACTACCGAGATTACTGAACACAATACTCCCAGAGGCATACTTCTAGGTGGGTGACATCATCCGCAAAGGCAAAGACGCCGATAGGGAATGTATGTGTTGTGAGGCATCTAAAAGTATTACTGTGTCCCCAGGCAGCTGGAAACACACACACACACACACACACACACACTTAGAAGGGCCGGGAGTTGAACATACACCTAACTACTTTAACACACTACAGCATTACACATTTACAGAACGTGCTACTGAGATTACTGAACACAGCACTCCCAGTGGCATACTTCTAGGTGGGTGACATCATCCGCAAAGGCAAAGATGCCGATAGGGAATGTTTAGAGAGTGAGCAGTCTGAAAGCATATTACTGTCCCAAGGTAGACGTACACAAACACGGCAGTGCTGTCATCGGGCCATCTAAATATCTACGGAGCACTACAACACTAAATAGATATGGGATGCGCCACAGACAGTACACCCTTCGAGAGAGCAACCAGTGTGTTCAATGTAGGCATCCATCGTGACATTGAAAATGGACATCGGTTGCCTGGATGACCACCATGGCTATACAGGATGTCAATGGCCATGCCCACATGCTTAGTATCACACGTCTGTTTGGAATGTACTGTGTGTCCATCTACACAAAGGTGTACTGGGCATGCTCACACACTTAGCAGTTACAAAGGGCCATCTTGCATGCACACAGAATCTAATCACGGAAGGGAGCAGTGTGGAATGTACTGTGTGTCCATCTACACAACGGCGTACTGGGCATGCTCACACACTTAGCAGTTGCAAAGGGCCAACTTGCATGCACACACGGAGTCTAATCACGGAAAGGCGCAGTGTGGAATGTACTGTGTGTCCATCTACACAACGGCGTACTGGGCATGCTCACACACTTAGCAGTTGCAAAGGGCCAACTTGCATGCACACGGAGTCTAATCACGGAAGGGCGCAGTGTGGAATGTACTGTGTGTCCATCTACACAACAGCATACTGGGCATGCTCACACACTTAGCAGTTGCAAAGGGTCATCTTGCATGCACACGGAGTCTAATCACAGAAGGGCTTAGTGGAATGTACTGTGTGTCCATCTACACAATGGCGCACTGGGCATGCTCACACACTTAGCAGTTGCAAAGGGCCAACTTGCATGCACACGGAGTCTAATCACGGAAAGGCGCAGTGTGGAATGTACTGTGTGTCCATCTACACAACGGCGTACTGGGCATGCTCACACACTTAGCAGTTGCAAAGGGCCAACTTGCATGCACACGGAGTCTAATCACGAAGGGCTTAGTGTGGAATGTACTGTGTGTCCATCTACACAACAGCATACTGGGCATGCTCACACACTTAGCAGTTGCAAAGGGTCATCTTGCATGCACACGGAGTCTAATCACGGAAGGGCGCAGTGTGGAATGTACTGTGTGTCCATCTACACAATGGCGTACTGGGCATGCTCACACACTTAGCAGTTGCAAAGGGCCAACTTGCATGCACACGGAGTCTAATCACGGAAGGGCGCAGTGTGGAATGTACTGTGTGTCCATCTACACAACAGCATACTAGGCATGCTCACACACTTAGCTGTTGCAAAGGGCTGTCTTGCATGCAGCTGGAGTGTACACACAGAAGGGCACAGTACAGAAGGGCACAGTAAGGTATAACTGTCCTCACGCACAGGGCGGTCACACATGCAGTGATCTGTACACACACAGCTGCCATCACAGCTGTCACAGGTGCAGGTCACACACGTACACACTGCAGTGTACACTGTAGCTGTCAAGTCAGCACCATGTCGGTGCAGCACTACACAGCCTTACGGTCCCACAACACCATGTGACACATGACCACTGGGCTGTACAGCGGTGTACACCAGCTGTGCAGAGTACACATGTACCAACAGGGATCCAACAGGTGTTATGCATTGCAATGATACCAGTATACATAAACAGGTCGGCTCAACACATACCACGGCCCTTACACAGCTGTGACACCTGATTGTTGCTGTACACCAATGAACACATGTCTGGATATGTCATACATGTGATTGTGTGGATGTGTGCATGGACTGCACACACAACACATACATACATAGCCTTTGATGCACCACATGCATAACACTGGCCTAATCAATGCTACACACACGAATGGAAGGTGGGCCCATGTCTGTTGAATGCTCACACTACAGGGGGTAGCAGTGTTGACCGGGACGCATACCCTTGTACTGGTCGCCTGTGACACCCATGATATCATACCGCAGTCCATGTGTTATGTATGTCAGCACACATGTCCAACAATAGCAATGCATACAAACATGGCAACAGGAGACACATGTGACATCTGTACTGTGCATGCAGCAACCATGCATGTGCAGTGGCCGATGTCCGTAACATAGTTGCACCTACGTACGACATGCACACGCAATGCAGACCCATCATTGACACCTGTATACGGTGACATACAAACAGCACGTATGGAGGGATGTGTGTACATAACATGGTGAACCACCTGTCTAGATGTATGTGTGCAGGGGGTGGCTCACAGTTGTGTCATGCACCATCCTATCATGCCATGTGCAAACAGTATGTTATGTCGCTGTTATGTGATGGTGCTGACATAATGCATACACAGTGGTCAGGTGTTAACAACTATATGTCACATGGCACTTGTAACACCTACAACCTCCCGTGTGCATATAGCAGCACATCTGCCAGATATAGCGTTGGTACACATAATGCAATCAATACCGCTGCATGGCTATCAAATGTGTCATCATATGGCAGGTGTATCATTCCCAGCACTGCCATGTGTGTCCGAATGTGTGACCAGGGATGCCACATATTGCGGGGAATATGTCCCAGTTGCTACACATCCCTGTACACCATTGTAGAGATCTGTACATACGTCAGTGTGGAAAGCATGACGTCGGCCGGTGTGGTGCATCACACACGTCGGCTGCTGTATACACATGTGTGGTCACCACAGTGTGTGTGTGTGTCTGTATGTATGTCTGGTGCTTGGTGTGAGGGTGTATGCTAGTATACGGTGGGAAATGATCACTAACCCCACGTGGTGACTAACCCGTAATGGTGATGCATTGCACAACCCTGTTGATGCCATAGGTCCCAGCCATACTGGCTACCTGTGCATGTCCCTTCTCTGTGACACGTCGTCTGGGTGCATAGTACTGTGAGGGTGATGACCACACAGGCAAGGGTCCCCACCTGCACACTATGGGGTGTGCGTTATAGTGGTGTACACCCTGTGAATGCGGCCATGTTCCCGTACTGTTACAGGGTTCTACTGCTGCACAGTGTGGCCTCCAGCTACCAAGTGACACCTCACATCATCATTGGCCAGGCTGCTGTGTACAACCCCTGCACCATGTCACCATACGTGTAATGTGTCCTGCTATGTATGTCACATCTCTGTCCAGTGTAGCCTGTGGCACCGACCACATGCGTCAGGTGCAGTATATGTGCGGACATCTGTGTCATGTTGGTGTGTCCAACAGTCAGGTTGAGGGTACATGTAGCATGCTGATATTGCCAGACGTGCCTGTGAGTAATCCACAGTTACATGTGGGGGACTGCAAACACTGCTACCTGTAGGCACATGCAAGTACACCATAGGAGGGAACCAGGGTATCACAACCAACATGGTGCTACAGATGTAACTGAGACACATACCGTGAACACATCACAATGCATGCTGCACCTGCACTACATGGTATGACTGGTGCATGTCGACAGTACACAACCTATGTCACATACACATCTCTCAGTATTCACACACAACCACTGCAACATACACATCCCTCACTATGCATACACAGGTAATATTACATACACATCTCACTATGCTGTTCACCCTGTGCATCAGAATATTTGTGCATAACCCTGCACCGATGGTGTGGATGACAGGGATGCGGCACAGGCTTCATCATATGCACAGGTGATATGTTTTTCCAGGGGCATAGGCTGCACCAATGGATAACATCATGTGTGTGTAAGGGCCGGTGAGTTGATTGGACATGTCTTTGCAGAATGCATGTGGATGTTGTGGAGCCCTACAGTTGTGTTTGCTGTGTGCGTGTATGTGTGTACACAGTTCTGCCATTTGTGATGCCTACACGGGGTATAATTGACAGCCCCAGATTGTACAGAGCAGGTTGTACAGCTCACTGTGTCTGTCCACGGCCACGTGACCTGTGCCTGCCTGGGGTTGCACGGGCACTACCAGGTGGAGGTACAGAGTGGCCACTGTCTGACGACACATGTCCGCTGGAACCGTGTCCCCGCTGAGACCATCCAGGGCCACGTCCACATGGCCTGCTGTGTCCTGGTGTTGACAGCGCAACACAAGCTGCACTGCTACTGCTACCGGCACTATGGGAGAGGGCATGTGAGGTGGCACGCTCACATCGACCTACACTAGGTGGTGTTGCTGGCCTACATCCACGTGGCCTACGCCTCACTCCTACCAGGTGTTCCAGCACAGACAGCTCCCGCTCGCAGATTGCCATGCCTCGGTCAAGAATTCCGACCATTTCACCTAATCGCCTATCCAGATCATTAGCAATCTGCTGTTGAGCATTTGCTAATGCCTGGATGTTGTCATTTAGGGTATGGATAGCAGCCCTCTGCAGCCTCTGCCCTTCTCTGTTCTGCCATTCAGCACGTGCCTGTGCTGCCATTACAGTCTGGAACATGCGTCTGGTGATACCAGCTGCTGTGCTCTGTCCTGCAGGTGCATGTCTGCCAGAGGTCCTCCTATGAGCAGCACCGGCCACATGCCTGTGTGACACATCTGCAGTCATTACACTGACACCATGGTGTGTAGACACACCTTCTGTAGCCACCACACGTTCCTGTTCCACACTAACAGACGCTGACTGTCCTTCCTCTATGGCCACTGGTGATGCGGTATATGTTGGCAGCAGAACTGTGTGCGGGTAAGAGGGGGACATAGCTGGGATGGTAACCATTGGCACAGATTCAGCCCCTGACAACCCTGCCTGTACCTCATGCATATGTTCATCACCGCTAGTATCTGTGGAGACACTAGCATCAGATGGACCGCAGTAGGGTAATGCACCTACATCACCTGTGAATGCAAAGAAATACTGTAAAGTACAATAGACACAGACACACACACACACACACACACACACACACACACACACACACACACACACACACACACACACACACACACACACAGACACACACACACACACACACACACACACACACACACACACACACAGACACACACACACACACACACACACACACACACACACACACACACACACACACAAACAGACACAGACACAGACACACACACACACAGACACACACACACAGACACACACAGACACACACACAGACACACACACACAAACACAGACACACACAGACACACCATGCATGTGATTTGTCAGATGGCATGCAGCATGCCTGCGATACAGCAGAGGGCATGCAGCTCAGACATTAATAGTGTTAGTAAGCATACCTCCCTGGGGTGCACACTACAGCAAGCAGGTGTCATATCAGTAGCCATGCAGTTCACACAATCATGGTAGTATGCATGCATCCCCGTGATACACCATGTGGCCCAGAACAGGATAACAGTTCACATGGCTGACGTGACCTTGACATGTAATCTGCTGGCATGTGCATTAACATGCATACATGTTTGACACAATGGTGTCCTGACACATGTACAGCACCATAATGGGCTTCACATTGCAGTGTTGTGTGTATGCCCTACACATAGAATGCATGTTTAGCAAATGTGCATGAGCATGGGAGGGTAGTGTGAGCCGTCTACATTGCTATACAGTGTGAAGTACAGACACTGTGCCATTGCATGGCAACATGAGGCATCTATGTTGCTGTAGAATGCATAATATGTACACATTGCATAGCCATAACTGCAACACAGTCGTGATGTTCAACAGATCGTATATGGTAGACTTCAGTGACACCTCCAGTAGCTGTGCACAGGCTTTTAGGTTGTCCAGTGTACCACATCAACTGTATAATTGGTCAACTAAAGCTATAATTGGACCATGTGTGGACAATGTGCAACAGGGTGTATACACATCCCAAGTACTGTGTGTCTACATGTCTCTGGCCATCCCCCATGGCCATGTGTGCACATGTGTTGGCCAATTGTGTGTGATGGGCATCTTTTCCACATGTCTGTGTTGTTCCATATGACATACACCCATAGATGTCAGATATGTCACAATCCACAGGGCTATGCAGACAATGGGTTGTATGTTTGGTATGTGGGGTATAGGTCATGCGATAGTGTGACAGTATTGCAGACAGAACACTACATGTCTGGGACATGTCAGGTGGCACATCACAATGTGCGCACCCAATGCAGGGGCATATGACACAATGGTGACACCTGTGGGCTGCCCATATCACAGCTCACTGTGTGGTACTGTGTGCATGCCACACATGTTGTTCCAATGCATACTACATATGCCTCCATTGTAGAACACCTCCACTGTTGTATGCACAGCTGACCACACATGTCGCAATGACAAGTACTGTGGTTTCAAGTTGGTGTATCCTTACGTTTGTATATATTGCACATGGGTGGCGTGTGTGAATAAAGGGTGGTGCGACCTGCATATCGTGACTGGAACAAACATCAGGTGTGCAAGTGTTAACTGGCCACATGGCAAATAGATCTACACTGTAACATGCCTGATACTGATGACAGTCTCACCTGCAATGGACCCATGTCTGTGCGGCACGCCAGAGGTACCTGTATAGGGGTGACACACCAGTATGAACATTATCCATGACTGTATGACAGCCACAGGTTGCACTGTGCATGTGAACGCATTCACCTGTGTAATAGCATATAGTATGCACATGTGTGCATACTCAACATAGCATACTGTAGTATGCAGCATGTGTGTCCACATACCTGGCATATGTTGTTACTTTACATAATGTACAGTGACACATGCAACTACATGGGATATAATAGCCATATGTGCAGTACTGACTTACCAGGTAACTCCAGGCTCATTGGTTGGGAGACACCCACCTCTACGATGGCAGCTAGTGTTTCTGGATGCTGTTCCCTGGGGGTCCCCAGACTGGCCAGTAGCTCCTCGGTGTGTGTGAGTGGGGGCTAGGTTGGTGGCCCACCACCTGTTCCACCTTGTTCCCTGGCGATTGCAGTGGCACGCTGTTTTGCATGTTGTATCAGGTCCGTGCAGTGTCTGAGCACCTGTTGGTAGGTGCGGTTATGGCCACCCACATCGTTCAGCCTCCTGCGTAGATCCTGCCACAGATCATCCTGCTGCTGGGCATGCTGTGGCCCATGGCTGAACAATAAGTCATAGTTGTCATGGAGCTGTGGGATGAGGACATCATCCTCCTGGCGGGTGTATGCTGGGAGGCGTGTACGGGGCATTATCTGTAAGACATAATGATAGTGACAGGTCACAGTTTCAGAGATGTACAGAGATACTGCTGCACATACATTTCTATGACATCTGCTACATCTGCACAGTTATCTTTGCAAAGCATCATGCCACTGACATGACTGACGTGTTTGTGTCACACATGTCACACCCATTATGCATTGGATATCATCACCATATATGTGTGTCACCTCATTACAGTGTTCATACTCCATGTAAATGCTGTCTTGCTGTGGGCATGTCTATTTGCCTGCACTTGTGTTCTTACCTATCTGCACATGCCTCGATGTGTCCACGGTACTACTGTTGACCTGGAAGCTGTGTATATGTCACATATCAACACAGACACAGCCGTAATGGACTTGAGCAGTGACAATGCACACATACGCATGGACACCTGTACATGCATGTGTTTTGTCATATACATCTACACAGCACTGTACAACTGTTCAACATCCTGCCACGGATCGCCTGTATTGCCCATTTATTTATTTTATTTATTATTTATTTTACATTTGTTGACCGGGCTGGTCTAGCTGGATATATTTCCATTTTCAGTAGAGGCCCGAGGAGAAAAGCTCCAAACAGTAAAAACATGAAATACAAACAATGAAGGAATGATAATTGTTACATAGTACATAAACATAGTAGAAATAAAGTATGCATATTTTTTTTTTTTGTGACAGACATGGGACAATGGCTAGTCAGACGACATTCGCAGGGATGGTCATCAACCATAGCATGTGCGGGCACAGTTTCCAAGCTGTAACAGACAGCCATTGTGCCACCGCAAGGTGCATCAGTGCCACATTACTGATCCAGTCAATTGATAGTACATCTACCATGCGGCCATCACACCATGTATGACTGGGATGACATGTGCAGCTTTGATGGACAGGGTTGCATGGTATGGCGGGAGTATGTCACATATATGGCACAGGGATCTGTCCAGCCTGTGGCGATCCTAGTATTAGGACGGTGGCTGTCCATGACGTATGTCATATAGATCAGGATATGGACATGTAGCATGTCCATCATCATGGTGTAGCAAATGTCCTTCTGCAAGGTAGACAGCATGCTGCATAGTGGAGGTGTGGATTGTGAAGGCTGGTATCGCACATCCATGCATAGCCATTACCCCTTACAGGTGGTATGTGATCCAATATTGGTCACCACAGTGCTGTATATGCCTGTCCAGTGATCTCTGTGCTCATGGATGGCACCCTGACATGACATGTGTACCTCATATGACTATCTATGGGGCCTGGAGACGTCACCATGTCAGGGGGTGCACAGCACCATCCCTTACACAGTGTCCATAATGTTGACCACAGCCTAGGTAGTAGTTTATGGGTACAGGGATGTTCACCTAGCGGTGACACTGCTGGTATCATCCATCAGACTGTGCACATATGTCACACACCTCACCCACACAACCCATTCTGTATGTTGTTCACAACACTGACACAGCTATACTGATAGGTCATGGCCCTTCACAGCCTTACATACACAGATGCCTAACATTTGTCTGTGTGGTATGGGCTACAATGAGGTTGGGGTACAACACATTAACCCTGTTCTACTGTAGCTGGCACTGATGTGCTGTGCACATGTCACTCTTGCACCTTTTGTAGTTGTGAGTCTGTCAACAGGCCACTGGTAGAACACTCCTGTGACATGCAAAGGTATTTGTAATCAAATATCCGTGCTGTCTTGTACATCTGTACTGCTAACATCTACAGTGCTAATGGTTCATGGACATGCACAACATACTCAGCAGGGTTATAGTGCGGTGCCACCCTAAATGACTGTCATCACCACTTGTGGGTTGATATTATCCAACACCCTATCTGTATTGTATGGTCATGCTAGGCACTTGTTCAGAACTTGTGAGCATGTCATGAGCTACTGATTACTATAGCGCCCATTCCACACCATTTCCCACAGGTATACTGGCTGCCCTACACTTCCCAGCTTGCTTAAGGTACGACAGCTGTTGTACACACGTAACGCACATATCCTGTGGGACATGGCTGTATATACAGGCATGTCCAACTGTCACATACCAGTGCTACTGCCTGTCTATATGAGGGATATGTCGTACATGTGGCAATAGAGCAATTGTCTCATGTACACATTCAATGCTCACCTCCCAACATACGGCACTACAGCCTGTGGGGAATGCACTTCTGCAGCCGTGCTGGGCCCATAGCTCTCAGGTGTACCTCATTACGAGGAACGTACCTCATTTAGGGTTCTAAAAGGTGCATGTTCCTCAAGGTTCCACATTGGAAGGGTCTTTCACACATTCATTGTTGTAAATAGTTTACCTGCTAGCCATGGCTAAACAGATGGGAATCATATTAATTCATTGGAATATCTTTTTTATACGTAAGACCAGCCTATTTTAGCCATCATATGCCCTTCCTAGTTGACGCTGTTAGTAAGCCAGTTGTAAGTGTTCCACGTTTTGCCCATTTGTCACACAGTATGAGGGCTAATGTTCCTCAGTTTGGGGACAGGAGGCTGACAGCTATGGCTGGGGGTAATGCTGTCGCCAACCCTGACTGCACCTGACAGTCATTTGGGGATGTGTAACATTCGCAACACACACCACCCATCACATAGTCTCACATGATCTACACCACTGGCCACACCTACGAGGACAACTTGTGCAGTACGTCTCCATACTCACTGTAGGCACCAGAGGTAGCCCCCATCATGGAAGACAACATCACCAGCTTATAGCCCACAGACTCATGTGTGCCCATCACATACAGCCAATAGTGAGTTATAACATTCACAACACACCAGTCATAGCTGACTCTGTAGGGAGTCACACTGCAGTTCCACACAGCAGGCTACACAAGGTGTTAGTCACTTACATTTTGCTGTCGGGTAACTGCTTCTGCAACATAACCTATGCACCCATGCCACACCTCACCAGGTACGATATGTCTGTCATTCGCCATGTTATTGTGACTGCCCTGTGATGCCACTTCACAGACTATGTGTGCAGGGATATGCAATAGCTCACCAGTCTTATAGCCCTGAGGGTGTGGGCCTAGCCCTGGGGAGCATTTTGCATTCATCCGGACATGATACCACTGTACAATGACCGACTGTGTCACTTCAACAGTTGCTTATGCTCCTATTGTCATTCCACAGGCATGTGGTATCTGTCCGCTATGACTGCCTGGTCAAACACAATACTGTGGCACAGATGAATTGCACCTGTCAGCCCTGGGAGTACAGCTCACATGTAAGGCTCTTGCTGCTTCTATACTGCCTGTCTTGCACAGTTTCCAATAACTGTCACCGGCAGGGCGGTAACTGGCAGGCATGACATGGGGTCATGTGACACAATGCTTGCATCTTCCTCTGTGACGCACGCAGGCAAGGCACACCTTATAATGCACCACTCAAACATCTCTGCAGTGACTGGGACCTGCCTCTAGGCTCTGCTGAGCACACCTGCAATGACATGTTATAGACAGACCATACCTTTCAGGCACATACCTGGACCGGCACACCCACAGCTGAGGGGTTCCCATATCCCACTATGTTTTGCACACATCTTGGCAAGTTGCTTAGCACAATGCATCAGAGGTGCTCCATGTGCAACTAACTGTGTCCGGGACTGCTATACACATTGTAACAAGCGACAGAGTCAACATCATACCCCACGGGTAACATACCTTCTATGTTGGTATAGTGGACAGTGGGCCTCAGACAGCTACTATTGATGTGTGACTGACACTACCCCACACTTCACTGGGATAGCCACTCATGTACCGACACATCCATGAGTCATACCCTCCGCTCTGCTGGATCAACCCATACACACCACCTCCAAGACCTACATTACCCTTGGCATGAACACTACCATCATGTAACTGGTGTTACACACCTGGGGTTATCCCCTCATTGGTGGATTCCGAACATATGCTAATTGACCTTGTTAGCCACATCCCGGCAACACACCCATCACAGCATACACAGTACATGTGTACTACAACACCTACTACAGACGTCTGCTGACAGCGGTTGTTAACATCATGACACCCGTGCAGATGGACAATGCACATACAAATACTGACACATACCCCAGTGCACTTCATTAGCATGTACACAACTGCATGGATCATGCTATTCCACACAGAGCCATGATGGTACACATCAGATAACAGACGCCACTCTGGTGGTCATGTTCCATGGACATATGATGTACAACAACAGGTGTAGGCTGTTGCACAGTGGTGTACATTCCCTTGTGTGGGGTGGCTCACTGGTCAGCTGTGGTGGGGCCACAGGGTCCCTCATCACATACTCCAAGACTAGTTACGTAAACATGACTGCCACACATTCCGGGGTGTAATACCAGGCATTATGGTGGTATGTCAGTATTCGATGGCAACACCCACATCTGCTGTCACATACAACAGTCACTCAGGAACATTGCAGACCCACGTGTTGTTGGCAACATGCTGGAGGATGGATTCAATGCTGACAGTACACCCTCTCACTCACTACAGGGCCGCAATCCATACATGAACATTGTGGTGTCCCTGTGGTCACACCTACACAGTACTGACCTACACTCTATATGTCCTGGAACACTGGCCCCATGTCACATTTCAACGTCCCAAGCTGTGATGTCCACCAACCTCTGAATTACATGTCTCCCCACTAGGCCACCATATTCAGTAATAGCCTTGTTTCAGACATTGTAGCCCCTGAATGGCACACAGCAGCATTTATCACACTACACACAGGTGGCACCACATTGCACGAGTGGGACTATAGTCCTACACACCTGACTGGACTGTTCTGCATGGCTATGGGGCACATCATCAAGGACGTCATTCACAGAGACATTGTTGGGCTTCCGTCCTTTGCTGCCACCCGGGTTGGGCTTGTTAAGGCCAGAACATGGCCCCTACACATGGTGGACTCCTTTCATACAGTTACCAGGGCAGTTGCTGATGGTACAGGAGTCCACACATCCTACATTGTCCTCTCATTGCCTTTCAGCACCATTCCCCATTCTGGTATTGACAACATACACATCCACCTGCACATTGTACCCTGTGTCTCAGGATGTTATGCTATGTGGCTCATGGACAGGACACACAGTGAGGCCAGCATACCATAGTACCTACTACATGTCAGGTACATTTGGCATACCACGGTCCTCAGTCATAGGGCCCCTCATGTTCAGTATATGCTTCCCTGTGGAACAGGCTGGCACAGGGGACTTTCTCTGCCTAGCTTTCAAACCCCTACATACCAAGCGCCATGACTGCTCCACCAGCTGATACTGATTCCAACCATATGGGTGTCACTGTGACAGATACATAATATGACTATCATGGCATCAAGCTGCATGACACAAGGTGCATGCACATCACCTTTGCATTACACCATTCACCCACTGACTATCACATGGATGGTAGTCCCCTACATACATATCACATTGTACATGTTTGCAGTACACACATATGTCGCACCCACTCCTGTGGTTACCGTATTGCCACTGTGGCGTGGATATCCTTCTATGTGGCCACACCTATCTGTACTGGGTGTGTAGCTGGTACATAGGCACCCACTGTACCTCTGAACTCAAGACATCTATACACATTCAAGGGTACACCACCCCATTTAGGGTGTACCTTACACAACAGCTACAGCTTTACATGCCACAACATTAACACGCCATGACGTTTACTGAGCTCCAACAGTTTAAATATGCGGCTGCACTACGGACACCACATCTGTACGCATTTGCATACTACATACTCAGGGGTGACCTCTGCTGATCAGACAGGGCCCATGCCCACAACATTATTGGTGGATATACTCCTCATACGCGACATAAGCAGAGGCCACTGTGAGCAACATGCTCATGGATATGTGCACGCACGCCACAATGAGTGGGATGTGCTTCTGGGTTACATTCCCAAACCGGACACTCACCATGCTGTGGAACATAAGTCCTATGTACATCACGCAGGGACACTCAGTAGCACTGTTCATGTGATACCTCCCTTGGTGGTTGGGAGACACATGTAGGCCTGGGATCACTGCAGTGGCTGTACTGTGCAGAGGTGCAGGTGACACCTGGCTCTGCTGTTCACAGGACACTACCCTGGAGAGGTGCCACTAGTGTGAACACTGTAGTTGTGCTTACACATAGACTTGCCAGACTGCATAGTACCCCACTATGCACCTGTGCAGCTATTACATGTCCTTTGTGCATGGTTACTTGGTAGCCCTTCCATTTAGATTAGCTATCATGCTATTACTATGTCCCATACCTACAGGCCATATGTATCCTGTTATTGTACATACCAATAGACGATACCTGTGGTATGCATGATACTCCTGTTATGCTGTGTAGAATATCTGTCATATCTACCTATAATACTATACATTACACATATTTCACATAGTATCCCATAATGCAAAGCATACTTGCACAGCGGGACCACCTTACATATGTCATTAACGTTATATGCCCATACACATGCGCTGTGACAGTATATCAACATATACTATCCCCTGCTATGGCACGTCCTTGTTGGACATACCCTACCACTGATGGCGGGTTGTATGGCATTGTTCTGTTTAATGCCCTCATGTAGCATCCCTTGTGGTGTCTGTGCTGTGTACCTTGTGTCCCACTGCTGGACGCACAGTTTCTACAAGCATTAGTATGCTCAGCAAGACATCACTACATAAATACCTTTCCCCACTTTATGCATTGTGGACACATTTAATTAATGCAAACCAGGCTATACATACAGTAAAACTAATTAATACAGATCATGCTATACATAACCTTACATATCGGGTGTTCTACATACCTTGTTGTCGTTATGGCATTTCGTTTCTATCTCTCTCACAGTGTTTCAACTGCTATTCGGTATGAGCATACGGTTTGAATGTCTGGCAAGTCATCCTTATATACGTCGATACCTGAAACATGTGGATTCATCCCACCAATTGGTGTTCCTGAGTGACTAATTACTTGCATATCAGCTGTGCAGCTACTCCATTCACCAATTATGCGGCGACAGTGGGGTATAATTGGATTCTCCACTTTGGCGTTGCCTATTTGCCCTACCTTCGGGGAGACGGTCTGTATTGTGTTTTGTTATGTGTAACTGCAACTGCTATGCATGGAGACAAGTATAGTTTGGAATCATGTCCCCCGTGGATTGTGTGTGACAGATAGAGTATTTGGTTCAACATGTGGGTGTACCTGTCATCCCGACGTCTGATAACGGAGTATTGCAATCAAAACCTGTAACATGGCTGTTTGTTCCATTATACAACACCTGCAATTTTGCATGACGCCTTTAATTGTGTCTCTCACACGGTATGTTGAGGGTTCTGCAGATGTAATTGACTGACTGGATGTTTGTGCTGCTACTACAGTTTGTATTGCTTTAGTTTCTAGTGTGGGGGATGTTGGTGGTTGTACATAACATGTACGGTTTGTGGGCCTTGCATTTCTACATAATCCGTATATATGTGTGTGGGCTCCATCCCTAATTAGAGAGCTAACAATTAGTAGACTTATGTTACGGGATTGTACGTTGGGCCATTGTTAATTGGTTTATATATCATCTGCAGGTGAGCTTGCTACTTGTATACCTCCGTAATTGCAGCGATATATCAGGGGATATGTGTAAGTGACAGCTATCCCTTGTATTTCTGTCCCAGATATTTGCAGTCATTGTGGTTGTGTTGTTAAAAGAGCCTGTTTGCCATGGGTTGCCACCTTTTCATATGGTCATTGTTGGACACTTGCGGGACACAAAGCGGTGTTTACAGGCCAACACGTAGCCATGGTCAGTACACAGGTAGCACATACTTTTATCCTCACTACATACCTATTGTTGTGTGACTTTGGCTACTTATCATGTTGCATGTAACATTTAAGTTTCTTACATACAGGCATAACTATTAAATACGACTGTTACATTATATATGGGACATATTTATGTCCTACCATCTCAGGACATTTGCCCTTTGTACTGTTTTATGTCAGGACACACCTGCCCAGGGTGGGCTGTCCCTCCTACTGTGGGACAGGTAGTAACCCTGATGCCTACGGCTAGCTATATCCACACCTACCGTACTGATCTGCCTCTGACTTGGCACTAACATACACATGTTGCGGACACACACACACATTACAGTCACACAGAGACACACACGCACCCTCAATGCACACTTACACAGACTACGGCACTCACAGACACAGTTGAACAGAGTACCTATGTGGACCGCGACACCGGCAGCGGTGACTAACTGTCCCTTCATATCATCATACTATTACTCGTGGATGTACTGTTCCGGTACTGTGTTCTATCGGTCTTTCAGCCTCGTGGTTATGCATGTCGGTATGTTACATTCCATGGTTGGCGGTATCCTATTTATTTGTACCTCCAAGATGTTATGAATGTTGTTGAACTATCTATTATATTTACAGATATCGCTGAATCCATCTATATCACCATATATCCCTCTATTGCCCTTTCTATCTGTATTATATATATGCATATATATATATATATATATATATATATATAGAGAGAGAGAGAGAGAGAGTTTGTGTTTTAACCTGTCACAATACATACCTGCCATTGGTACATCTCAGGTAGCTTAGTGGTAGGTGATTGTGTACACATCCAACATCCATTATTTGTGGAACCAGGAACATTAGTTTATATATGGATGATACCTATTAACTGTATGTCCAAGTGATGTTTAATGGATGTGCTCCCCTGATTACACTATATGGACAGTGGTTACACCCAGGGATCCCGGACAGTTAGTTAATCGATGGGGTGGTGACAGCAGACACATTTTGCCTAGGCTGATGAATGGCCTCTGGCAATCAGGCATGTACCTACTGATGTACCTAGGAACCTATACATACAGTATCAACACATGCTGTTAGCTTTGTTTACTGTTCAGGTGTTGACTTATCTTGTTCCAATAGCTGTTGTGTGTGCAATAATTGAGGGCTGCCTATGTAGGATTCACACAGTAGACCACCTATACATAATTTACAGGTGGTCGTGTGTGTGTGCCATCCATTTTACTGTGTGTGCAGGTGGAGAAGTGTGTCAGTCCCTAGGGGCCTACACTGTCAGTGTATGTGCTATACGTTCCCTCTTTGCCAAGGCATGGGCATATTGGAAATGCCTCTGTCTGCCTACTGGGGCTGGCACAGGGTGTTCATGGTCTGAATCCCTCTGTGCCTGTGATGCCCTTGGCAATTGCAGTGGGCTGTGAAGGCCTTCACCATTATGTCCCTGCTGTATCTGTTTCTGCAGGATCATATTATGTAGCATGGCACATACTATGAAGATGTGGGCACATGTGCCTGGGGAGTACTGTAAGGCTCCACCAGATATGTCCAAGCTACAGAACCGTGATTTCAGCATCCCAAACACATGCTCTATTATGATTCTGGTTTGTGTGTGTGCCTCATTATGGCATTCTTGCATGGGTGTCTGTGCATTTCTAATGGGAGTCATCATCCATGGCTCCAATGCATAGCCAGCATCCCCCACAAGGTGGCCATATGGGATGTCCCCCCTGACAAATGCCTGATACAGCTGTGAGACATGCCAGATGTGGGAGTCATGGTAGCTTCCAAGGCTGCCAGCACACACATCCGTGATAATGCCCTGGGCATTGCACATGACCTGGCAGTTGATGGAGTGGTATCCCTTGTGGTTTATGTAGCGCCTACCATGCTCACCGGGTGGTAACTTGATATATATGTGTGTGCAGTCTATTGCACCCAGTACCTCTGGGTAGTCTGCCACATGGTGGAAGAGACGCATATTGCTGGTCAACTCCTCCTGAGTTCGGGGGAAGTATATATGCTCATTGGCATGTGGTAACATGGCATCCAGGAACTGGTGGAGTACCCTGGATGATGATGCCTGTGAGATCCCCATTATATCTCCAGCTGGCCTTTGAAAGGTACCTGTGGCTAGTATTCGCAAGCTTACACATACCTTTGTGTCCATTCGGATGGGTTCCCCTCTGTTGTTTCTGGATCTCAGGCGTGGCCGGCACAGCTCAACAATTTGCTGTATGATGTCCCTGTCCACCCTGTAAAGCTCTACTATCTCCAGATCATGTAGCCCCTGGTAGGCTACCCTTGGTCTGAACACTCTTCTCCACCTCCAGGGCCTGAGGTGGTTGTCAGCATCATCCTCCACATCACCTTCAGTCAGCAACACATGGTGATGAATCACAGCTATGGCAGCTCCCAACAAGTACATTGTAAAAGTTCCACATCTGTTTACACCAATGGTGCAGTGTTTGGGAATACACGAGTGTGTGTGAGGTGCCTTCACACTTTATACTATTGTGCTTTGAACACTGATGATGTCATAGGGTGTGTATGTATGATCAGAGCTACAGGGTATCTTACTTATGTGTTTTACCACAGGTACTGCTATTGTGGTGCTTTTGGTGTTGAATTACATTTAGCTGCCGTGGATTTGCCTTCACTTTTCTTAATGATTCCCCTCCCATTGTCGGTCATGCATCCAACAGCCTGCTTTCTTGTTTTGTGCTTTCCCAAACCAGGATTGTGTTGCGAAATGTGTTCTATAGCTGATCTACTGCAGGTTTGCTTTGCTCTGCGGTGACAGTTCTCTTTTCTTTGCAATCCGACACCTCCCCTATCCTGTTTTGCAGGTTGCTACTAGCAGCCTTGTTAGCTGCCATCAATGGCCCACTCTGAGTTAATAGGTGTTAATTACTGAGTTGTACTCCAATTACCCTACTGTGGCATTTCCTTATTGTCTTCCCGTAACCTTCCTGTTTGAGCTGTGGTGTGTGCTGCATGCGGCCGCTTACCGGGTTTCGAGCACATTGTCATCCACGTACACATGCACTTTCAGGCACCATGTGTGCTCTCAGCTAAGCAAAGCAATGCCTACATCCACACCCCTATCCTGCGGCTTTGCTTAGGAACGGGCAGCCCGGATTTGCATTGCTCCAATGTGCTTACAGCTATGGTGGCACACCCCACTGTTGATGTCATATATACCTCCAGACCACACCTCAGTGTTGTAGCACTGCACCGTATGGTACATCCTTACTCCGGCAGGAAGTTTGCGATTCACTATTACTTGCCTCATTTGCATGGCATTGACTACTAATTCATAGTTACCGCACCGAACACTCTCACAGACCCTTAGCAACCCTTGCAGCTTGGTTGTGGTGTACCATGCATACCATTGCCTATTATGGTGAAAAAATGATTTGTATTAAATTGCGATTTTATGAGATTTGTATATATTTTCCTTGTGTTCCCGTTTGCGCACACATGCCCTGTGGTTGTACCTTGTGTTAGTGTGGCCATGGCATTAAATGTTATTTTTTATACGTTGTGCATGTTTTTTTATGCCATTGGCTGTATATTTAGCCATTGGCATATGTTAACTTTGTAATACGTAAGTTTGGTCCACTTTCATGGCTCCAATGTTCTGTTTGGAAAAATGTAAACCTTTTTTTTTTTTGGTTTACATTTCTGTATGCTTATGCTACGCCTGCACCACTTCATGAATCGCTATGTACCTTCATTTGCATGCTGCACTACTGAGCACGGGGTGATTAGCATACATGAGCCGAGAGCTGCGCAGATCTGACGTACGCTAGTAGTGCATGTGGAATTGGATCGTACCTGAATCGCTTGGCAGCCATATTTGGCATTATACCGCCTACACTACGCCTGGTGCAAGCTTCATGAATCCCGGGGACTATTTCAGTACTGTCTCCTTTAGTATTACATCTGTAAAGTGGCTTACTGCACACACTGATCTCTGGCAATTGTAACTTCCCAGGGCCACACTGCAGGCAACCCTTCTGTAACTAAGGAATGAAATACATGACAAATTAATTAAAAACACTGTACCACACTCTTTCAGCAGTTAAAGGCCTGCGTCGTACTATGCACACTCTTACACATCATGTGGCAGCTAATTACAATGAAGTGCTCTGCACTTGAAGAGCTAAGGAGGTAGGGTGCAGGTTCATAATGCTGTCACAGCATGTTGGTTGAGACAGCTATGCTTCTGCTTGACAGGGTCAGCACCAGAAACAACTGCATGTTGTGTAGCAACACTGTAGGCTGACATTGACAGCAGAATAGCTGTCAGTGATAATGCAGTAACTCTCACTCTCAGTCTCATGATGCATTCACAAGACAGTGGCACACAGTCACAAAGTGTGCTAACAAGGATCCTACTCCACAGCAGGTGGATAACTTTGTAGGCAGTGACACAGACTCACAAACTCAGCATCATGAAGAAATTATGTTACAACAGGAGGGGCATCACATAGTTCAATGCCTGCATCTTGTGCACAGCCTGAACCCATTAATGAAGAGACTACCCTTTCAGACATGTACATTGGGGTGCCATATGATGACATCTTTCACAGTTAGTTCCAGAGACATGCTAGGCCTTGGCTGCCCAGCAGCAGATATGCTGTAACATAGCTCAGGTCCAGGCTACTGCACTGAGTTTCAGGTAGAGATGGTTAGAGTTCTACAGGGTATATGTTATGAAAACATTATTTTGTGTATGATATATGAAACATGTTTGATGTACAGTGTTATATGACCAATCACCACTCAGCATAGCCCACAAGTTACACTACATACATCAAGCATTATCTTTGTAGGGTTGCTGTGTGTAGTTTGCAAGACATTTCCCTGTGAGCTACAATGCTGAAACCAGAAGGCTGCAGCACCGCTTTACTGTAGGGCAGTATGGCTGAAAAGCACACTTGCTGCAGCTTTACTCTACAACAAGAAACCAAGCACATCATGGCAATCCCTAAGGACACTTCTCGGCTGTATTCTAACAGAGACAGCCTCTGTAGAAGAGTTTTCATCATTATGTATATGAGCACAAGGAAACTGGACAAAGTCTAAAAGTCAGACTTTTAGACTTTCTCCAGTCTCCTTTGTGCTCTTGTCAGCAGCAGTAGTCCAAAAGAAATCTTTGTTATCCAAAGGAGCATCGAACAACTTGTCCTTAATATCTTCAGGCAAGGACTGCAGGCAAAGCCAAGAATAACGTCTCATGACAGATCCAAAGGCAGCAGCTATGGAAGATACATCAGCAGCATCATAGCTGCACTAAATAGCATGATGAGCCACTTGAGAAGTAGAACCTAAAAGAGACAGAGCAGAAGATTTTGCTTCAGAATCAGAGAGATTGGAAATGACCTGACAAGCATGGGCAGTCAGGGCCAGAGACAATCTGGTCATGTGGGTCTGATAAGTGATGGCTCAAAATGCCTAAGTGGAAGCAGCATAAACTTTCTTACCAATTCTATCCATTGCCTTACTATCTTTATCTGAAGGCAAAAGCTAGGAAGAGGGAAAAAGTTTAGAAGGCTTGTCAGAGGAGAGTTAACTGATAAGTGAGAACCAGATCCCAAGCCTGAAGAGCTAACCTGTAAAAAAGGTAAGACCCTGCTTGTTGACATACCATATCACTGTGGTGTTGTCTGTGTAAACCTTCAGAGGGCCTGGAGACAGCATGGGGTGAAAAGCCTGAGGTGCCAGAATCAGAGCTCTCATCTCTTTGATGACATCACAGCAGGTTCAGCAGGACATTTAAATAAGAATTGACAATCCTCAGGATCCTTATAGAATCTGTCTGGTTTCTTTGGAGTAGGAGGCTGAGAATAAGAGACTTAGAGGCAGCCATAAAGGTGTCTAATAAGACAACCAAAACAGGAGGTGCTGAAGCAGCTCATAATACCTTTTCTGGATATCAGACACTTGAGAAGAATCCCACTTGAAGTATTTAATCATTCTAGCAATAGTGTCTCCAAAGACAATTCTTCAAAAGGAGACTCAGGGCTTACAGACTCTTCTTCATCAGAACCATAAGCCAAAGGCAAAGGCATCTGGGCAGAGTAGGACAGGGGTTCATCATCATACTCTGAATCTTCATCTGAAGGAATGGGTTCCCTAATAAGCTTGGAAGAAGTAGAAGTCCAAGGGAGGTAGGCCCAGAAACCTACTGAGGAGGCTTCAGGGGCATTAAGGCATTGCACAGGCCCTGAGTAAACTCCTGCCATTCCCTTTGAGGATTCATAGGGCATACAGAAGTATGCTTAGTCTTCATTTTTTTCTTAGCAGGGACATCAGCCCTGATAAACACTGGAGATTCCAAGCCTTGACAAGATTTGGTAAGCGTATCAGGAACCTCTTCCCTGACCAGAACCTGTGGAATCTCTCTAGGGCCCTCCAAGATGATCAACTGTGGCTCCCCCTTGGTGTCTGGAGCAGATGCCTGCAAAGCCTCTGAGGACACATGAAAAGAAGGATCCATGCCAGCTTCTGGTGGGGTCACAACAGAGTAATCTGATGTAGACACCAGATGGCCTACAGAGGTTTCTCCCACATCAAGAGGGGAATCCAGTGGAGGCTGGACAGACAAACAGTCTGGCCAAGATTTCTTGGCCTTCTTCTTGCTTAATAGGACCTTGGGGTTAAGAGATTCCACCATGCTTCTGGTTCTTAAGATAGACGGCCAGAAAAGATAAGTGACCTCTAAGAGTTTTGGGTACAAAAGCTTTGCAAATGCTACAGGAAATATGGTCATGGGAAGCACCCAGACAAAAAAGACATTGTTTGTGATGATCCCTATGGGCAATTTGCCTCCCACACTGACATTTTCCCTTCATGGATGACATGAACTCTAGGTAACTAAAAAGCAACAAGACCAAAGAAGAATAAAAAAAGACCCCAATAGGGCACTTATCTGACAGCTGTGTAGTAAGCACAGCAAAAGGGCTTTCAGACAGACGAGCGATGATGGCATTCAGAATGGTGGCAAAATATTTCTGGGTAACTGCATCTGTATGTCACCTTTATGCCCTATGTCCTGCACAGGGAACATGCATGTGATGTACGGCACATACAAGATCTAAAGGCTTGGTATACTGGCTGAACATTGGGCTATCCTTGGTAGGAGATCCCAACTGTGAAGAATACTGTCACAGTGATCTAGAAGGACATGTCTCTCTCTCTACCTCTCAGTTACCATGGAAGTCTTGCAAAGATCAGTATTAGGTTCACTCCTATTCAACATATACACAAATAAAATCCATACTGCAAGCAATCTTGCCTCCATTGTGCAATATGCAGATAAAGCTTCACTCATCTGCTCTGCTCCAACCCTCTCCAAACTTTAAGAACTTACTCATCTCTCTTTCACTGCAGTAGAATCCTGGCTAGGCAGTTTCCAACTGATTCTAAATCTAAACAAAACTAGATTAATGCTCTTTACTCATAAGAAATTTTCAGAACTAAAATCTTCTTTTCAAATGTATTCACTCCTAAGAAATTTTCAAAACTAAAATCTTTTCAGAGCTATTCATCAAACACCACCAAAATATAAACAGTCCCCCAAACTAAATTATTATGTGTCTGAACTGATGAAAAACCTTTTCTTATGGACTCCACTAGATAATCCATAGCTAGAATTTACCTATTCCTGGTCCTTTTACTAACTCCACTAGATAATCCATACCTAGAACGTAACTACTTCCAGCCCTACTATATGCATTGCCAAGTTTCAATAATCTTAATCAAACTGATGAACTAAAACTTGAGGCATTTTACAATAAAACAGCCAAATTTGCCACAAACTCACTATGCAAATCCCACTAATGCAATGTTCCATAGGTTCATAGGTTCATATTCCATGTTCATGTTCCAAAATGACTAAATTTGCTTGAATTACCCCATACTTATCATACTCCCAATACTCATTGTTTATAAACGTATCTGCATTCCAGAAAAATGTACTACACTACAAAACACCCTGCAGCACTATTCCTGCAGCAGATACCTGAGATCCAGCAAAAAATCCCTCTTACATGCAGCCAAAACCAATAACAATGCAGGCAACTCTTTTGACTCTTAACAACATCTCAAAACTAGGAACTCTAGCCTTCTTGATATAAGTATAATAGAAAAGCTACTTAGATTCAAAACTCAACTTAAAGAACATCTAAATAATAACTATCTCCGTTCATGCTCTACACCAGGTAGACTCACCCAGACACACATATCTCCCAACTCTGTGCGAATTACTCCCACAGTTTATTTAACATAGTACAAAATAGTGAGTCTCAAATCCGCTACTTCCTTCTACCATCTACTTCTTTCCCTGTATCTGTATCTCATGTCACCTTTCTCTCTATTCTATATAAAATTGCTGCAATTCTATGTATCATCCCAACTGTTATCACAGACATTCCCATTTCTTTATCCCTTTATATTTCATATGTTAAGCTGTATGTATATTTTGGTACTCCAGTGCTTTATGTACAAATATATTTCTGTTTTCCTATGCTCTGTTTCCTATGCTGTATGTGCACCTCTATTTCTATGCCATATGTACAATTGCATTTCTATTCTCTATGCTGGATGTACAACTGTATTTCTATGCTTCTATTAACATGTAAAAAATGGGTTCCTATCAGTTCGTTGAAACTTCAGCAGTTCGAACACCATATGTTCGAACTGTGAAGTTTGAAAACTGATTATCGTGAAGCCGCGGAACATCGAATTCTTTCCCAGGGAAATAATTTGGTGGGCTGTTTCTGTGGCTTCGCTATTTTCAGCACTGTGGTGGAAAGTTACAGGCTGGATTCAGGTAAGTGTGCGATTGTCCGGATGTTAGGGTTAGGGTGTGGATTAGGTGAGTTAGGGTTAGGGCGCGAGTGAGGTGGATGTGCGATAGTGACAGACGTTAGGGTTAGGGCGGGATAGGTGAGTTAGGGTTAGAGTGCGGGTCAGGTGAGTGTGCGATAGTGACGGACCTTAGGGTTAGGGTTTGGGTTAAGGTAAGTGGATAGATAGTAGTGTATGTACAGTTTAGTGTAGAGTTAGATGTAGGATTTTAAGTGTATGTGTGTGGATTGCTGTTTTTTTGGTGTGCTTGTGTTGTGTGTGTGTTTCTTTGAACAGCGATTTTTTTCCCTGGGAAAAAAATTGCTGTTCTAAGCCTTAGATGGTTTTGCACTTCGAGGTTAGAAGTTCAAACTTCTGCCATTTTATCGAAGTGATATAGACCCGTAAAAAATGTATGCACTCTTATGGAGCTCTTCCCCCCAGGTCTCCACTGAAAATGAGTTCTACCCCATCAGATTGTCCTAGTAAGAAAAACAAATGAAATAATAATAAATAAAAATAATTAATTTTGGAAGGACATTTTTGGCTATAGCTCGAGATTCTAAGGAGAGTAAGCTGGAAATTTTATATGAGGCCTTAAGATGAGATAAAACTCAATGACTGGCAGGCAGCTGCAGTGCTGCTTGATAATCTGTATTTGTCTAAACCCAACAGTCTGCCAGCTTCTTCTTCTTCTACCTGTGTCTCACCAGCGTAGCTTGCTGGATTCACAAGTATAGTCAGGATGTTAGTGAGTGAATTTGTTAGGATGTGTGTGTGTGTGTGTGTGTGTGTGTGTGTGTGTGTGTGTGGGTGTGTGTGTGTGTGGGTGTGTGTGTGTGGGTGTGTGTGTGTGTGTATATATATATATATATATATATATATATATACATGCTGCATGACTTCCTCTTGTGCTTTGCCTAATCTGTTGTGAATGAGTCTCTGTCACAGCCAAAATTCAGACCTACAAATCAACACAAAAGTCAGCCAGTATATCTGTTGAAAAATGTCTTTCACTGAACAGCATAGTATAGTTTGTCTGTGCAATTTACTTATTCTGACTGTGTGTGTGCAACACCAGATGAGGGATTTTTCTTTCTTTTCTGCAGGATGAATGACTTTAGTGTTAGAATCAGAGGAGTAGTTAAGCCATTTGGAGCCCAGGGTGAAACCCTCATTTTGCACCCCCACCTACACAGCAATTTTTGTTTAACAGGGCTGTAAAAGAAACACCTTGCTTTAGCAAGTTAAAGAAATCACACATTTAACTTTCCCTTGACATACTACAACAAAAGTATGAATGAATAACATCATAGTTTTGTTGCATCACATTTTCCAAGTTCAGAATTTGGAGCAATCCACATCTATTTGCAGGTACTGTCTAAATGCTGGTAGCAGCGTAAAAGGTTATGGCTTACCTACTGTGCTACATACAAGAAGTAGCAATGAATGCCATATATGAGCAATGAGGCAAGACATTCAGAAGTATGCATTGCTGATATTGTGCAGTCTTCCAGGAATGTTGCTGTTTTATGAGTCATCATGATTCCAAAGGCAACTTACTTAGGCAAGTACATGAATGGTGACTTACTGACAGAGTGTACTGGCAATATGAAATTTCCACACCACTCTACTGCTTTTTTAAAATATTAAGCCAGAGCTGTCATAGGAAAGCTAAGCTAAAAACCAACCTATTCAGTGCAGCCTGCAGTCTAATAACTTGTTGCTTTCATTCAGTGTAGCCTGCAGCCTGCTAACTGATTGTCTGCATTCAGTGTAGCCTGCAGCCTGCTAACCAACTGTCTGCATTTAGTGTAGACTGCAGCCTGCTAACTGGTTGTCTGCCTTTTGATTACTTCTAATTATGATACCACTTATGCATCCAAAACTAAATGGCAATAAAAAATGACTTTCTTCAGGTTCAAGAGTACACATTTTCAGCCAGTAAAAGTATGCATGGTATTTTAACACAAACAAAATCATATGTGAAACTGGGATCTGGATTGGGACAGATACTGAGATGCAATTTCTCTGATATGCAATGTATGCAATTGCAATTAAGCAATGAATGGCATCAATCCATGCATGGTATTACAGGAAAGTCCTTCCTTCAATATGAAGAAAATATCTGGTGTTCTTATTCTGAATTCACTGTTTCCCCTCTCTATGATCCACTATGATATCTACAAGTACTGTTCAACAAGTCATCAGAGGAAAAACTCTACATTACAAATGGTATCCAGGAAGCAACTACTGCCAATGCAAATGAAAAATAATTGATGTACATTAGTGCAAAGGATGGAAAGCAAATATACAGTGATCTTTTTGTAACCAAACCATTCTCAGAAAATCTTTAAGGAAATAACATCCATTCATTCAACTAATAAATAAAAATAACCTTGATGAATTAAGAAACACAAACAAACCCCTGGATTCTGCATGCCTTGCACGGCGTGCAAGATTAATGCAGGAGCTCTAGCAGGCAATATGTCTGCCATGCGATCCAGGAAGAGCATGCAGGGGCATGCACGAGCACTCCTGCACTAGACCAGCATGGATTAAGCCCCTGCAAATCAGGTCTATATTATATTCTCGAAAGCCAACAATGTTAAATCTGACATTGTCGCACGAGAAAATCGAATGCTCAGAATCTCGAGCATATAAAAATACAAAAACAAAAAAGAAAAAAGTACCCTAATGGGTTTAAGCAGGGGGACTGCGCACCCCTGCACCCCCACACCCCCTGCTACTTAAATACACCAACTCCAAGACAGCACTACATTGCAGTAAACGGAAATCTCCCCTTACGGAGATTTCCGTTTACACGCTTGAGATTCTGAGCGTTCGATATTCTCATGCCGACAATGTCAGATTCGACATTGTCGGCTTTCGAGAATATAATATAGACCCTACAAATCACCCCATTTGCAGGAGAAATCCATGTAAATGATGTGAATTTGCGATCCAGGAAGCTTGAGACCGGTCGTGCAGGACTAGTGCAATCTGCAGAAATGTACTCGGTTAGTAACCGAGAACATTTCTGCAAAATCCAAAATGAAACTGTGATAAAGGCTGCATATCAGTCAGGAAGCATGCCAGTGGCCAAGTATAAGGCCAGAGGCATTGCAAACAGCCTAAAAAATAAAAAAATCAACTTTTATTTTTTTTAGCCGATCTCGGCTTTTAAAAGTGTAGGGCAGCGGCACACAAATGGGATCGGGGGGAAAATAATAAAATAAACCTAAAATAAGCATCCTAAGTAAAAATCACTATTCTGCCATGAAAGTCAATGGCAGGCAGAAGACAACACGGCCAGTGAGTAGTGGTTGCTAAGGGGGGAGGCTCAGCGTGAGATGTGTAACTATACATTAACAGGCAATCCTATGCAAATGAGGGGAATGATCGTGAATCCCAGTTTTCCCTAGCATGCTAGTCAGGTCCCATAAGAGTAGGAATAGCTTGGTGTAAGCCTAGGAGTTAGCTGACATCATGGGAGGGGGGGGGTATCAGGCATACTGTAAGCGAATTGGAGCCCTGTGGTTTGGGTTTGTTCCTAGCTTAGCACAGCTAAGCAAGGGGGTGTGGCTGAATCTGCATAGCACTCTTTGCATTACCTAAGTGGGTGTGCGTACTGCACACCGTGTTTTAAAGGAAGAAAAAAAAGTTAAACCAGGAAATAGCAGCACTGTGTACATTTGAGCACTCTGTTTATGTGGTGCGCCCCCGGGCTTAAACAGGAAGGCAATGGGAAGGGAAAACAGCAGCAGGAGGGTAATCAAGGAGAACTAGCATAGCTGGCAGGTGAAATGTATCAGAATCAGCAAATTACACAGGCAGCAGACCAGCCCAGCCCAGAACACTACTATAAACTATGCAAAAACCTTCCCCTCTGGCTTTTCCCATACTCTACACCACAGATGTATACAAGTGGGGAACTTTTAATAAACAAAACTACAAAATGATAGGGACTGCAGCAGGCAACATAGAACAACATGTGCAAGAGGCTGAGGGTGGTGAGGATGTGAATGCTGCCGATCAACCCACAGTGAGGAGACAGAGAAGAATGTACAGACCCAGGGTAACCTACCAGGGGCTACATGAGCTGGAGATAGTTGAGCACTATAGGGTGGACATGGACCTCATCATCTTCTTTCGGCTGTTCCCGTTAGGGGTCACCACAGCAGATCATCTGTTTCCATTTCTTCCTGTCCTCTGCATCATGCTCTTTCACACCAACCGCCTGCATGTCCTCTCTCACCACATCCATAAACCTCATCTTAGGCCTTCTTCTTTTCCTCTTACCTGGCAGCTCCATCCTTAGCATCCTTTTCCCAATATACCCAGCATCCCTCCTCAGCACATGTCCAAACCAACACAATTTCACCTCTTTTGCTTTGTCTCCAAACTGTCCAACCTGAGCTGACCCTCTAATATACTGATTCCTAATCCTGTCCATCCTAGTCACACCCAGTGCAAATCTTAACATCTTTAACTCTGCCACATCCAGCTCTGACTCCTGCCTTTTCGACAATGCTACCGTCTCCAACCCATATAACATAGCTGGTCTCACTACCCTCTTGTAGACCTTCCCTTTCACTCTTATTGGTACCCGCCTGTCACAAATCACTCCTGACACTCTTCTCCACCCATTCTACCCTGCCTGTACTCTCTTCTTCACCTCTCTTCCACACTCACCATTACTCTGAACTGTTGATCCCAAGTACTTAAACTCATCCACCTTTACCAACTCTACTCCCTGCATCCTCACCATTTCTCTACCCTCCCTCTCATTTACACACATATATTCTGTTTTAGCCCTGCTGACCTTCATTCCTCTCCTCTCTAAAGCATATCTCCACCTCTCCACGGTCTCCTCAACCTGGTCCCTATTCTCATTACATATCACAATGTCATCTGCAAACATCATAGTCCATTGGGCCTCTTGTCTAATCTCATCTGTCAACCTGTCCATTACCACTGCAAATAAGAAAGGGCTCAGAGCTGATCCTTGATGTAATCCCACCTCCACCTTAAACGTATCTGTCACTCCCACTGCAGTCCTCACCAATGTCACACTACCCTTGTACATATCCTGTACAACTCTTACATACTTCTCTGCCACTCCCGACTTCCTCATACAATACCACAACTCCTCTCTAGGCACCCTGTCATATGCAAGCTGTGCCGGCCATGCCTGACACACCGAACTGACCGAGGGAAATCCATCCCAGTGGATACCAAGGTATGTATAGGCCTAGGAATACTAGCCAAAGCTCAACTGGGGATATTATGGGGATCTCACAGGCATCGGCATCCAGAGTAGTCCACCAGTTCCTGGATGCAATGTTAGCACATGCCAGTGAGCACATATATTTCCTCAACACCCGTGAGGTGTTGGCCAGCAATATGCGTCTCTTCCACCAAATAGCAGAATACCCTGAGGTAGTGGGTGCTATAGACTGCATGCACATATACATCAAAGCACCACCCGGTAATCAGGGTAGGGCCTACATCAACCACAAGGGCCTCCCCTCCATCAACTGCCAGGTCGTGTGTGATACCCAGGGCATTATAATAAATGTGTGTGCTGGCTGCCCTGGAAGCTATCACAATTCCCACATTTGGCATCTGATGCAGCTGTACCAGAGATTTTTCAATGGGGACATCACCTATGGTCACCTAGTGGGGGATGCTGGTTACACACTGGAGCTGTGGCTGATGACACCCATCAGAAATGCAAACATACCTGAACAAGAACGCCATAATGAAGCACATGCACAGACCAGACTTATAATAGAGTGTGTGTTTGGGATGGTCAAGTCATGGCTCCAGTGTCTGGGCACATCCGGTGGACCCTTGCAGTACTCACCAGCTACATGTACTCAGATTGTTATGGTATGTGTCATGCTACACAATATGATCCTGTGGAAACAGCTGCAGCAGGAACAGCACTGGGCAGGGCCACGCAGTCCCCCCACCAATGCCAAGGCCTGCACAGGCACAGACTAACTCAGAGTCAGAGGAGGAACAACCTGAGCCTGCCCCAGTAGGCAGATGGATGCGTGCCCAGTATACCCAGGCTGTGGCAAAGAGACAATGCATAGCACATACACTGACACAGTAGGGACCCAGGGAATGACACCTCTCTCTAACTCACACATACAGTAAAAGAGATGCCAAACATGACACTACCTGTACTCAAGCATGCAGAGGGAGTGTACTATGTGCATCCAACATAGGCAGCCCTCCAGCACCATCCTCCATCCTGGCACACCCACACGGTAAGTCAATCAACTTACCAATTGCCAAATGGAGTAGAATGTGTTGTTACCTGTATCTAAGGTATGGATGTGAGCATGCAAGGGAACTAGGTGGCTGAATTTTATGGCAGCAGATAGTAGACACCCATAGTGGCACCATGACATCTGTAACACATACTGGAGTCACCATAGTAGCCAGTACTACACAGTATGACATAACCCACTGCAGGAAATGTGCTGGGTGACATGTGTGTCCATATGACTCACACACGCCAGTCAGAGAGGTTCACATACCCAAAAACAGTCTCAGCCAGCAGGACAGGTGTAGACAAACCCAAACAGAGCCTGTGCCATGGCCACTGAATGATGCCTATGGGTACCCCCCCCCCCACCAGGCCTACACAGACTATAGCAGGTCAGGCAGTGGGATGTTAGGTCTGAAGGATAGGAAGTCACACACTAATATGTAAGGCAACCAAAGCTATGACCTGTAGTACACTGACATGCCTCTAGTCAGTATGATAGGTTAGAATACAGAATGAAATGGATTATCTGACATACCAGTACAGCCATAGCAAATGTGTGCATGTGCCAGGTGTGCCAGCCATCCTATGTAGATATGTAGAAACAGTAAGGTGTGCCCCCCCAGTCATGTGTAGAAATGTAGAAACAGTCAGGTGTGCCCCCCAATCCTGTGTAGAAATGTAGAAACAGTCAGGTGTGCCCCCCCAATCCTGTGTAGAAATGTAAAAACAGTCAGGTGTGTCCCTCCACAACACTATGTAGAAATGTAGTAACAATCAGGTATGCCCTTCCACTCTCATGTAGACCTGTAGAAATAGTCAGGTGTGCCCCCCATCCTGTGTAGAAATGTAGTAACAGTCAGGTGTACCCCCCAATCCTGTGTAGAAATATAAAACAATCAGGTGTGTCCCCCCACAATGCTATGTAGAAATGTAGTAACAGTCAGGTGTGCCCTCCCCCACTCCTATGTAGACATGTGGAAGCAGACAGGTCTGCCTCTTCCCCTAATCCAGTGTAGAAATGTAGTGACACTCAGGTGTGCCCCCCCCAATCCTGTGTATAAATGTAGTAACATGTATGAGTAGGTATAATATGAGTGGAGCACAGATGACCAGAGATGGCCAAGGTAGCAGGATAGGTTGTAGCATTTGCACAATTTGCAGGTTCGTGCATGTTATGATGGTGTGTGTTTCAAAATGTGTGGGAGTGGTCAGTATGTATGCATGTTGATGTAAGACCTGGTGGCCATTGCCCACTACTGCTGATAAGAGGAACATGCCCTCATGACTGCAGTGCCAAAGACAATCCCCACCAGTATAACACATGCCATTGTAAGCCATTGTAAATGTATGGTGGTAATATGTGTCACCATCTGAAAGACTGACATGGCATGGCTGTTGGGCTAGATATACAGGCAATACACAAGGGAAAGTACCCCAGACATACAGTATATATTGTGTCACTGTGAAATGGTGACACCGTTGGATTTGTACAGATATGTATACATCACAGTAACAGGACCTGTAGTAGGGGATACTAGTGATGTCTGCCTGAACACCTGCAGATCACAAAGGAGGTAGGACTGATGTATTGTGAATCAGCTGATATACCTGCACATGCCAGCATAACTGTAATGCCCCATGCATATTTGTGTGTCAGATGCAAGTAGTGTCCATAGCACACATGCACCCAGCCACTTAAACACCACCCACAGGTACTACTCTGGCAATATCCCTGCTGTGGGGAATGGGTACAGTACGATCCCAACTGTATATGGCAATAGCGGAAGACTGCAGCATGCAGTGCAGGTGTCCCATGCAGGTGTGTCACTAGCTGTAGGTAGCACCCTGCCAGCATCAACACCACTTGATCAAGACTGATAGAAGGTATTGGCATGAACAACTATCACATCTACCATGTCACCCCAGGGGGATATATACTGAATGGTGGTCTGGGACTGTAGGACTGACAGAATGCGACAGCCTGCCACATCTGGCCTGCATCAACACCTAATGCCCCACAGGGGCCTGCCAAAGGCCCATGTCTCACAAGTACTGCCAATGCATGTTATGTCATGGACACCCAAATAACAACATAACACACTCCATTTAAGTCATATGCAAGGCCATGTGGACAAACCAGAGTAACATGTCCACCATGTCCCACTTCATAAACTGTGGACCAACACTAACACACACCTGTGATGTGGTGATACCCTTAGGGAAAGTATCAGAGAATGTATGCATAATGTATGGAAAAGGTTAGAATAACAGAGGGGGGTGTGGGAGCATGGGCAGCATGGAATGTGCAGGTCCGACACCAAGCTGTGTGCACACTACCCCTGGCTGTAAATACATAAATGGGTGGCTACACACCTGCCCGTATACCACAATAGGGTAAATGTCCTGAGCCATGGCCCCTGCCTCTGGCTAACATGTGCAAATCTGTACAGCTGTGAGGCATTGTCACAGCAAGATAAGGACATACTGCCCTGTTGATGGGTGGACAAGTATGGGATCCTCTGCCAGCACTGTACCAAGGTGCTGAACTGGATACACAAACCCAACACCAAGTATCTGCAGCTCCCCCTCCAGAATGGCATAACTTACCATGAATGTGTAGGTGTCTGCCCACAATACAGGACACAGCTGCCGTCACCCTTGTCACAGTACACCTGTCTGAATATCTCTGCTAACAGCAGTATCATGCAGCTGAAGCAGCACAGACACAATCACCTACAGTACACACTATCCCCTGCAAAGTTTGTCTCCATATTGCCAAATGATTGACAGATACCCTGCAGAAACAGTATGCTACATGTAGGTGTACAACACAAAGGTCTGCACTGCAGTACAAACTACCTGGAATTAATCCACACATTCAATACAGAAGGGCATACAGGGCATGCTCACACACTTAGAGAAATGAGGGCAATGTCAGTCAACAACATACCAAAATGTCACACTGGGCATGCTCACACACTTAAACAAATGAAGGCCATTTCTGCAAACAACAGTGGACCAGACATATCTGACATTTGCAGATGTTAGTGCAGACACTAAGTATTCAGCACTCATGCTTTGCACACACACACACTGGATAGGAATACAGACATATATCCAAGTACAACACACTATAATAAGCCAAAAGTAGACATACACACATGTGGAATAGGGTGACTGTCACAAGGGGCCGTCCATTATGAGGCCTGTGCCACCCAGCACACAGCTGGCTACAACCACATGAGGTTCAGATGTCACTCACTGTAGACCTAGCCACTGGTATCTGTCAGCATGATGAACTATGTGGTGCAAGTGCTAGCTATGCAACATGACTGTACAAGGAAGTAGTCATCTAGCAGCTGCATACACATACCTGTGAAACATAACCCTATGTGTACCCGCATGTGGTGTGTCAAACTCTAGATGAATCGGTTATGGCCCATGCACACACACTACCCTCCCCATAGCCATACAATGACAAGCCTGCTGAGGTCATCCACTTTGAAATACACCCTTGTGAAAGGTGTCGGCCTGTAATCTCCGTGGCACCTCCTATAACTGTATACTGCTGCAGCATGATAAACTAGTTAGGTAGGAGTTTTAATTGAGACATGGCAACTGTGTGCGTGTGTGTGAGTGTGTGTGTGTTTCTCTGTCTGTGTAGAGAGCAATGCTTTTTAGCCTAGTCACACTCAATACAATTCAAATGACCTACATTGTCAAGGCTGCTGATGTCATAAACTGTGAAATACCCCTTTTGGAAAGCTGTAGTTGTGTAATCTCTGTGGTGTGTCCTATACCTGTGTACTGCTGTAGTATAATAAACTAGTTAGGTAGGAGTTCTAAACCCAGACACAACAAATGTGTGTGAGTGTGTGTGCATGTGTGTGTGTGTATGTGTGTGTGTGTGTGTGTGTGTGTGTGTGTGTGTGTGTGTGTGTGTGTGTCACCATCTCTGTAGAGAGCAATGGTTTTTAGGCTAGTCACACTCATTACAATCCAAATGCCCTACTTTGTCAAGGCTGCTGATGCCTTACACTGTGAAATACACCTTTCAGAAAACCATAGCCCAGTAATCTTTGTGGCATGTCCTATAACTGTGTACTGCTGTAGTGTGATAAACTAGTTAGGTAGGAGTTCTAATCCCAGACATGGCAACTGTGTTTGTGTGTGTGTGTGTGTGTGTGTGTGTGTGTGTGTGTGTGTGTGTGTGTGTGTGTGTGCCATCATCTGTGTAGAGAGCAATGCTTTTTAGGCTAGTCACACTCACTACAATTCAATTGCCCTACTTTGTCAAGGCTGCTGATATCATACACTGTGAAATACACTTTTCGAAAAAGGTGCAGCCCAGTAATCTCCATGGCTTGTCCTATAACTGCATACTGCTGTAGTGTGATAAACTAGTTAAGTAGGAGTACTAATCTCAGACATGGCAAGTGTGTGTGTGCATCTCTGTGTAGGGAGCAATGCATTTTAACCTAGCCACACTCACTACAATTCAAATGCCCTACTTTGACAATCCTGCTGATGTCATTCATTGTGAAATACACCTTTGGGGAAGGAGCACATCAGTAATCCCCCTGGTGCATCCTATAACAGCTTCATGCTGTAGTGTGATACATAACTCTGTTGGAGGTTCTATACCAACACATTGCGGTTGTGGGTGTTTTGTGTGTGTTTCAGTGTCTGTGTAAGGAGCAATGCATTTTAGCCAAGCCACACACACTAAAATTCTAATGCCTTACTTTGGTAATCCTGCTGATGTCATCCAATGTTAAAAACAACCTATGAACCTATGAAAAACACCTTTGGGAAGCAATGCATTTTAGCCTAGCCACACTCGCTACAATTCAAATACCCTATTTTGGCAATCCTACTGATGCCATTCATTGTGAAATGCACCTTTGGGGAAGGAGTACACCAATAATTTCATGGTGCGTTCAATAACAGCTTCATGCTGTAGTGTGATATAGAACTCTGTTCTGGGTTCTATACTCACACATGTCAGTTTTGGATATTTTGTGCGTGTTTCAATTTCTGTGTAGGGAGCAATGCATTTTAGCCTAGTCACATTCACTACAATTCAAATACCCTATTTTGGCAATCCTGCTGATGTCATTCATTGTGAAATACACCTTTGGGGAAGGAGAACACCAGTAATCCCCATGGTGCATTCTATAACAGCTTCATGCTGTAGTGTGATATATAATCCTGGTAGGGGCTCTACTCTCACACATGTCGGTTGTGGATGTTTTGTGTGTGTTTCAATGTCTGTGTAAGGAGCAATGCATTTTAGCCAAGCCACACCCACTAAAATTCTAATGCCTTACTTTGGTAATCCTGCTGATGTCATCCAATGTTAAAAACACCTTTGGGAAAAGAGTACTCCAGTAATCTATGTGGTGCATCGTATAACTGCATAGTGCTGTAGTGTAATAAACTAGTTAGGTAGGAGTTCTAATCCCTGACATGACAGGTGTGTGTGTGTGTGTGTGTGTGTGTGTGTGTGTGTGTGTGTGTGTGTGTGTGTGTGTGTGTGTGTGTGTGTGTGTGTGTGTGTGTGTGTGTGTAACTTGTGTCCTTTGTGGAGGTGGTTGTGAGTGTGCAACAACTGGGCTCAATGTGGAGTGGGTTTTGCAAATTTCTTATATTGTGGCCCTAGTATATATCACAATGTCCACCATACAGGGATAACAGATGTGAAATAGCTTTGAGGCTGGGGTGCAAATCAGTACCCATACATGTGACATCAAGGCCAGTCAAACAAAGTTAGCAACCCTAGTATTACCCAGAGAACACTCATAACCCATGTCTCATACACACACACACACACTTGCTTAGGCAACAGCTGCTATGTTGGTAGTACCCTGCATATTGCCCACTGATAGTAACTATGGTGTGATTGCAGTGGGCTAAAGAGGGCATGGCACCTTGTCCATCTGTTCAATAGGCATGTACATGCCGAAAGTGCACCTTCCCCATGTTCCCTACTGGGAACCTGCAACACCTGTGGTACTATCAAATGTGACCCACAAAAAACATACCATGCCTGAAAACATGCCCTGTATGGACAGATGCCACTGACACCAGGGTATGCCAGTATCATGCTATTAATGTAGGTGCAGGGTAAACCTGCTGTCCATTACCAGTTCCCACCATGGGAGGCCTGGACTGGCACATCTGATGATAATCTGTGTACACAACATGGGCCAGACACCCCAGGTACAGTTCCACATCACTGTACATGCATGTGGGAGGTGTGCACATCCCAGACACTGTCCATGTCATGGGCTAAGGAACACATACACAATAGTCACCCAGGTGACTGGATGGTGAATACAATACCCACCTATGTGGGAAAATCCTGAAACTACACTTCTGAGCCACAATGTAGATCAGTGTCATGTGAGCTGATGCCAAGGTATACCCATCACCTAGCCTTGTATAGCTGTCTGGCACAGTCAACCACTACACACCCGGAAAGCAATGCACCCTGCATGTCAGTACTGGCACCCTGTGTGTGTACGTGCGTGTGTGTGTGTGTGTGTGTGTGTGTGTGTGTGTGTGTGTGTGTGTATGTGTGTGTGTGTGTGTGTGTGCATGCATGCGCACACGCGTGTGTGTGTTGTATGATGCCTATGATCATATTCACACTCACTACAATCTCCATTGGCATACTGAAGCATGCTGTCCAATGTCAGACACTTTCACATACCCTTTGTCCATATAACCTCTGTATGACCCCTGTGGTGCATGTGATACCTGCACAGTAATGTGTTGTGGCAATCTCACTGGTGATGAGTTGTATTCCTGGCCCTGCCATGTGTGTCAATGTGCGTGCTTCCCTGTGAGAGTGTGGCTGTGTTGATACTGGCACCTGTTCATGTGGACAGGCACGTGTACTACGCCTACCGTGTAGCAACCATATGCCTGTTCCAGATGCCACTCACCATCGCATATAGGTTTTGAGGGCTCCTCAACATGTAACCTATGTGGTGCATCTGATAACTACATAGAAATGTGATAGCACTACATAGTCATCAGGGGTTTGATACCCTGTCACCGACACAAGCATGCTTAAGTTTTACTCTCCCACCCCTCCCTGACTTTACTTTGCCTCTGTCTGCCTCTCTCACTCCCTCTCTGGTGGATGTGGAGATCTACACCTGCTTTGCTTAGGCAGCAGCATGTGTATTGTAAGTGATGCTCATGAACAGCTGATAGCCTTTGCACGAATTGTAGCTGATTGCATGTGGAACAGCTGTGGTAACATTCCTATAGCCAATTGCATGGAAACACACTCCAATATCTAGGATCATCATGTTGATGTTGGGCCTTTTCATTCAATGTGAGCAGGAACTAGATCTGTTGTTTGGCAAACAGCATAACAGATGGATTGGGGATTTACCTCTAACAACATACATTGTGGAAACAGGCCATCACACAGGAAGGAGATGTGCCTGACTTGACTACAGACTGTAAGTGCTGCTATACTGCAGTCGGAGTAATGTTGGTTTAACAGTGGGTGTGTGTAGACATGACTGTCCTACATGTTTTAATACCTGTCATGTCAGTGCTATGTTTATGAGGAAACCCCCATCAGTAGGGTCATCTGCAGACTGGGCAGTGTGTGTGGTGCCTTTTGTTTCTTGTCTTACCCACAGAGCAGCTATCTGTGAAATGTAGAAGGTAGTGTGAGGATTGCAGTCTGTAGATGGTGACAGATGTGATAGTTACTGACTTCATATCCCGCATAGGACATATGTTGCAACAAACCCTGTTACAGCAGTAAATGTATGAGGTTATCACAACTACATGTCAATAATGGCCCTGTGTTTGTGCCTCCAGCCACAACTCTGCCAACCTTTGTACATATGTCATGTAGTAAGAGGTGCATATGTGCTGTACACCATATTTATTGACATCATATCTGATAACAAGCCAGTGAGATATCAGACTGCTACACATGTTATGTATAGTAGGGGTTATATTTGATGACATAACCTGGACATTCTGTGGTTGTGTGTACAGCACTGAGGTCTGTGTACTTATGGTGATTGTTGACAGTGTGTGTATTGTTAATATGTACTTTGGCCTGTATACAGACTGTGTTAGATGTCACTGTTCTTGGTCCTGTTTTATTTGATGTTACATGCTGCTCCACTGTATGTTTCCCTGTTGGCTTACATATTTGTTGGGCCAAACACACACGTCCCATACCACAGACAAGCATTGGACCACACTGTGTAGCAGCCCAGTATATGTAGGGTTAGTGTGTGAGTGGCACATATGAGGATGGTGTTGAACAGATAGTCCATATACTGTAATAGTACGCTAGCTTGCCAGTTGTGGCTGTGGCTGTGTTCACATTGGTTGTGGTTATGCACTTTCACACAGGTGTCCGTTACTCTGTGCTGTGACATGTCTGTAGAGCCAGCTATATATGCAGGTACATGTGTATTCCCCCATAGGAAATGTAGGCCAGTGTTGAGCCAGTCTGTCTGTAGCCTGCACAGTGCTTTGTTACATGCCTAGCAGCTTAGTGTACTTACCCAGTGAGATGTAATGTCCAGATACTTGCCAGATGTACTGCTGCTGGGCCACCATAACAGTCATGTATGTCAGACACAGCAGTGGGATGCTGTACAGATGTATGTCAATATCTAGTGGGTGGTATCTGGCCATGGCACCTCCATACCAGCAGTTATTATGTGGCAGGACAGGTAGGGATGTGTGAATGCATTTCCTATGGCAACACATGTATACAATTAGTTACATGTTATACCCATATACATGGCAGTAAACATCCACATTGTCAGGTTTGGTCCACATGTCTTGCACTAAGGGGTTATGTGTGTACCTCTGGACTGTCCAGGGTGTGTCAGACTGTCCACATATATTGGCCATTATCTTTGCTGTAGTCCACAGGAGCATTACATGCTAGCAGTGGTACTGTACTATGATGTCCTTAGGATGTCTGTCAGTAGCCAATGGCGCACATGTTAAAAGCAGATGTGACATCCCACTTACAGCATGTCTGTGAAGACAATCCCTATTACAGTAGCAATACTCTACAAATATACCTGGTATACCTACCTGACATCCCCTTGCAATACGAAGTTGGGACTACAGGGGCTGAGGTAGGGCTACACACCATGTTCAGGACATATGGTGATGGTATATGTACATATACTTATCCAGATATCTATATAGACATACACATATACATATTGACATACTTAGATGGATATGTATATGCACATAGATATACATATTAACACCCGGATATATACATATACAGAGCAATATATGTCTACACGGGTCCACTTTGTAATTTCAAAATACTGAAATCTCGAAATTCAGTATTTCAAAACCACAAAGCCAAAAACCCAACCACAACTCACAAATTCGAAAACACACAACCGCGAAATTCAAAATCTTGTAATTATGCTACACATACAGTACACACATAAACATGCACACAACTCCCCCCCACAATCAAACAAACTCATCTAAACTACATATAAGCAGGGGGGCCCTCCCCCTAACTCCGAGATCACACAAACAGAAACACAAACGAAACTCACACACACACACATCTTACAGTCCCTCAGACACACACATCTTACAGTCCCTCAGACACACACATAACAGCCACAACACGCACTTACACACACTAAAACCCTAACCAACATACTTAGACATACAAACTTACCAAAATTAAACCTAAACATCCACATACCTTACCAACGGAAGCAGAAATTCAAAATATCCGTGCTTTGGTATTTTCAATTTCGCACTTCTGTCAGTTTCAGAAATGTGAGTCTGCAGCTTTGTAAGTTTGAAATACTGAAAGTCGAGATTTCAGTATTTCCAATTTACAAAGTGGACCCATCTACATACAGATAGAGATACATATGCACATATACATATGGATATCTACATATATACTGACAGTAGTAGGTATATCAGAATAGATATGTATGCACATATAGTTACTGATATCTACATATATACCAACATAACTAGGCATATCTGTACATACATGATGTGCATACATATATAGCTATATATACACATATCTATATATACATATACGTATATCTATATATCTATATATAGATATATATATATATATATATATATATATATATATATATATATATATATATATATATATGTATATGGGAGCGCTACAGAATCCTGAAAGCCCAATATTGCTTTTTTAAAATATTAAGCCAGAGCTGTCATGGAAAACCTAGGCTAAAAAGCAACCTATTCAGTGCAGCCTGCAGCCTGATAACTTGTCTCCATCCAGTGTAGCCTGCAGCCTGCTAACTGGTTGTCTGCATTCACTGCAGCCTGCAGCCTACAAACTGATTGTCTGCATTCATTATAGCCTGCGGCCTGCTAACTGGTGGCCAGCATTCAGTGTAGCCTGCAGCCTGCTAACTGGCTGTCTGCATTTAGTGTAGACTGCAGCCTGCTAACTAGTTGTCTGCATTTAGTGTAGACTGCTGCCTGATAACTGGTTGTCTGTCTTTTGATCACACTTCTAATTATGATACCACTTATGCATCCAAAACTAAATGGCAAGAAAAAAATGACTTTCCTGTGTCAACATTAAATTCAGGTTCAAGAGTACACATTTTCTGCCAGTAAAAGTATGCAAGGTATTTTAACACAAACAAAATCATATGTGAAGCTGGAATCTGGATTGGGACAGATACTTAGATGCAATTTCTCTGATGTTCAATATTAATATGCAATTAAGCAATGAATGGCATCAGTGCATGCATGATATTACAGGAAAGTCCTTCCTTCAATATGAAGAAAATATCTGGTGTTCTTATTCTGAATTCACTGTTTCCCCTCTTTATGTTCCGCCATGATATGTACAAGTACTGCTCAACAAGTCATCAGAGGAAAAACTCTACACTACAAATTGTATCCAGGAAGCAACTACTGCCAATGCAAATGAAAAATAACTGATGTACATTAGTGCAAAGGCTGGAAAGCAAATATACAGAATTTTTTTTGCAACCAAACCGTTCTCAGAAAATCCTTAAGGAAATAACATTCATTCATTCAACTAATAAATAAAAATAACCTTGATGAATTAAGAAACACACACACACACAGATTCTGCATGCCTTGCACGGCATGCAGGATTAGTGCAGGAGCTCTAGCAGGCAATATGTCTGCCGTGCGATCCAGGAACAGCCTGCAGGGGCATGCATGAGTGCCCCTGCACTAGTCCTATATGGACTAAGCCCCTGCATGCAAATCACCCTATTTGCAGGAGAAATGCATGCAAATGAGGTGAATTTGTGATCCAGGAAGCTTGAAACTGGCCGTGCAGGACTAGTGCAATCTGCAGAAATGTACTTGGTTAGTAACCGAGTACATTTCTGCAAAATCTAAAACAGAGCTGTGACAGCTCCAAATAAAGGCTGCATGTCAGTCAGGAAGCATACCAATGGCCAAGTATTAGGCCATTGGCATTGCAAACAGCATAAAGATAAAGAAAATCAACTTTTTTTTTTTTTAGCCGATCTCGGCTGTTTAAGCGTAGGGCAGCAGAGCGCAAATGGGATCGGGGGGAAATTAATAAAATAAACCTAAAATAAGCATCCTAAGTAAAATCACTATTCTGCCATGAAAGTCAACGGCAGGCAGAAGACAACATGGCCAGTGATTAGTGGTTGCTAAGGGGGGAGGCTCTGTGCACATTTGAGTACTCTGTTTGTGTGGTGCACCCCCTGGCTTAAACAGGAAGGCAGTGGGAAGGAAAAACAGCATTAGGAAGGTAATCAAGGAGAACTAGCATAGCTGGCAGGTGAAATGTAATAGAATCAGCAAATTACACAGGCAGCAGACCAGCCCAGCCCAGGAAGCTACTATAAACTATGCAAATACCTTCCCCTCTGTTTTTTCCCATACTCTATACCACCGGTGTATACAAGTGGGGAACTTTTAACAAATATAACTACAAAATTATAGGGACTGCAGCAGGCAACATAGAACAACATGTACAAGAGACTGAGGGTGATGAGGATATGAATGCTGCCGATCAACCCACAGTGAGGAGAAGGAAAAGAGTGTACAGACCCAGGGTAACCTGCCAGGGGCTACATGAGCTGGAGATAGTGGAGCACTATAGGGTGGACATGGACCTCCTACAGCAAACTGTTGAGCTGTGCCGACCACGCCTGACACACTGAACTGACTGAGGGGAACCCATCCTAGTGGATACCAAGGTATGTATAGGCCTAGGAATACTAGCCAAAGCTCAACTGGGGATATCATGGGGATCTCACAGGCATCAGCATCCAGAGTAGTCCGCCAGTTCTTGGATGCCATGTCAGCACATGCCAGTGAGCACATATATTTCCTCAACACCCGTGAGGTGTTGGCCAGCAATATGCGTCTCTTCCACCAAATAGCAGAATACCCTGAGGTAGTGGGTGCTATAGACTGCATGCACATATGCATCAAAGCACCACCAGGTGACTAGGGTAGGGCCTACATCAACCACAAGGGCGTCACCTCCATCAACTGCCAGGTCGTGTGTGATGCCCAGGGCATTATAATAAATCTGTGTGCTGGCTGTCCTGGAAGCTATCACAATTCCCACATTTGGCATCTGACACATCTGTACCAGAGATTTGTCAATGGGGATATTACCTATGGCCACCTAGTGGGGGATGCTGGTTACACACTGGAGCTGTGGTTGATGACACCCATCAGAAATGCAAACACACCTGAACAAGAATGCCATAATGAAGCACATGCACAGACCAGACTTATAATAGTGTGTGTTTGGTATGCTCAAGTCATGGTTCCAGTGTCTGGGCACATCCGGTGGACCCATGCAGTACTCACCAGCTATATGTACTCAGATTGTTATGGTATGTGCCATGCTACACAATATGATCCCGTGGAAACAGCTGCAGCAGGAACAGCACGGGGCAGGCCACGCAGCCCCCCACCAATGCCAAGGCCTGCACAGGTACAGACTAACTCGGAGCAGGAACAACTTGAGCCTGCCCCAGTAGGCAAATGGATGCATGCCCAGTATACTCAGGCCGTGGCAAAGAGACAATGCATAGCACATACACTGACACAGTAGGGACCCAGGGAATGACACCTCTCTCTGACTCACACATACAGTAAAAGAGATGCCAAACATGACACTACCTGTGCTCAAGCATATAGAGGGAGTGTACTATGTGCATCCAACATAGACGTCCCTCCTGCACCATCCTCCATCCTGGCACACCCACACAGTAAGTCAATCAACTTACCAATTGCTAAATAGAGTAGAATGTGTCATTACCTGTATCTATGGTATGGATGTGAGCATGCAAGGGAACTAGGTGGCTGAATGTTATGGCAGCAGATAGTAGACACCAATAGTGGCACCATGACATCTGTAACACATACTGGAGTCACCATAGTAGCCAGTACTACACAGGATGACAAAACCCACTGCAGGAAATGTGCTGGGTGACATGTGTATCCATATGTCTCACACATGCCAGTCAGGGAGGTTCACATACCCAACAACAGTCTCAGCCAGCAGGACAGGTGTAGACAAACCCAAACAGAGCCTGTGCCTTGGCCTCAGAATGATGCCTATGGGTAACCCCACCAGGCCTACACAGACTACAGCAGGTCAGGCAGTGGGATGTTAGTTCTGAAGGATAGGAAGTCACACACTAATATGTAAGGCAACCAAAGCTAAGACCTGCAGTACACTGACATGTCTCTAGGAAGTATGATAGGTTAGAATACAGAATGAAATGGAGTACCTGACATACCAGTACAGTCATAGCAAATGTGTGCATGTGCCAGGTGTGCCCCCATCCTATGTAGATATGTAGAAACAGTAAGGTGTGCCCCCCAGTCATGTGTAGAAATGTAGAAATAGTCAGTTGTGCCCCCCAATCCTGTGTAGAAATGTAGAAACAGTCAGGTGTGCCCCCCAATCCTGTGTAGAAATGTAAAAAGCAGTCAGGTGTGTCCCTCCACAACACTATGTAGAAATGTAGTAACAATCAGGTATGCCCCTCCACTCTTATGTAGACCTGTAGAAACAGTCAGGTGTGCCCCACATCCTGTGTAGAAATGTAGTAACAGTCAGGTGTGCCCTCCCCCACTCCTATATACACATGTGGAAACAGACAGGTCTGCCCCTTCCCCTAATCCAGTGTAGAAATGTAGTGACACTCAGGTGTGCTCCCCCCAATCCTGTGTAGAAATGTAGTAACATGTATGAGTAGGTATAATATGAGTGGAGCACAGATGACCAGAGATGGCCAAGGTAGCAGGATAGGTTGTTGCATTTGCACAATTTGCAGGTTCGTGCATGTTATGATGGTGTGCGTTTCAAAATGTGTGAGAGTGGTCAGTATGTATGCATGTTGAGGTAAGACCTGGTGGCCATTGCCCACTACTGCTGATAACAGGAACAAACCCTCATGACTGCAGTGTCAAAGAGAATCCCCACCAGTATAACAAATGCCATTGTAAGCCATTGTAAATGTATGGTGGTAATATGTGTCACCATCTGAAAGACTGACATGGCATGGTTTTTGGGCTAGATATACAGGCAATACACAGGGGAAAGTACCCCAGACATACAGTATATATTGTGTCACTGTGAAATGGTGACACCCTTGGATTTGTACATATAGGTATACATCACAGTAACAGGACCTGTAGTAGGGGATACTGGTGATATCTGCCTGAACACCTACAGATCACAAAGGAGGTAGGACTGATGTATTGTGAATCAGCTGATGTACCTGCATATACCCCATGCATATTTGTGTGTCAGACGCAAGTAGTGTCCATAGCACACATGTACCCAGCCACTCAAACACCACCCACAGGCACTACTCTGGCAATATCCCTGCTGTGGGGAATGGGTACAGTATGACCCCAACTGTATATGGCAATAGCGGAAGACCGCAGCATGCACTGCAGGTGTCCCAGGCAGGTGTGTCACTTGCTGTAGGTAGCACCCTGCCAGCATCAACACCACTTGATCAAGACTGATAGAAGGTATTGGCATGAACAACTATCACATCTACCATGTCACCCCATGGGGATATATACTGTATGGTGGTCTGGGACTGTAGGACTGACAGAATGCAACAGCCTGCCACATCTGGCCTGCATCAACATCTAATGCCTCACAGGGGCCTGCCAAAGGCCCATGTCTTACAAGTACTGCCAATGCATGTTATGCCATGGACACCCAAATAACAACATAACACACTCCATTTAAGTCATATGCAAGGCCATGTGGACAAACCAGAGTAGCATGTCCACCATGTCCACTTCATAAACTGTGGACCAACACTAACACACACCTGTGATGTGGTGATACCCTTAGGGAAAGTATCAGAGAATGTATGCATAATGTATGGAAAAGGTTAAAATAACAGAGGGGGGTGTGGGAGCATGGGCAGCATGGAATGTGCAGGTCCGACACCAAGCTGTGTGCACACTACCCCTGGCTGCAAATACATAAATGGGTGGCTACACACCTGCCCGTACGCCACAATAGGGTAAATGTCCTGAGCCATGGCCCCTGCCTCTGGCTAACATGTGCAAATCTGTACAGCTGTGAGGCATTGCCACAGCAAGATAAGGTGATACTGCCCTGTTGATGGGTGGACAAATATGGGATCCTCTGCCAGCACTGTACCAAGGTGCTGAACTGGATACACAAACCCAGCACAAGTAACTGCAGCTCCCCCTCCAAAATAGCATAACTTACCATGAATATGTAGGTGCCTGACCACAATACAGGACACAGCTGCAGTCACCCTTGTCGAAGTACATCTGTCTGAATATCTCTGCTAACAGCAGTATCATGCAGCTGAAGCAGCACAGACACAATCACCTACAGTACACACTATCCCCTGCAAAGTTTGTCTCCATATTGCCAAATGATTGACAGATACCCTGCAGAAACAGTATGCTACATGTAGGTGTACAACACAAAGGTCTGCACTGCAGTACAAACTACCTGGAATCAATTCACACATTCAATACAGAAGGACATACAGGGCATGCTCACACACTTATAGAAATGAGGGCAATGTCAGCCAACAACATACCGAAATGTCACACTGGGCATGCTCACACACAAACAAATGAAGGCCATGTCTGCAAACAACAGTGGACCAGACATATCTGACATTTGCAGATGTTAGTGCAGACACTAAGTATGCAGCACTCATGCTTTGCACACACACACTGGATAGGAATACAGGCATATATCCAAGTACAACACACTATAATAAGCCAAAAGTAGACATACACAGATATGTGGAATAGAGTGACTGTCATAAGGGGCCGTCCATTATGAGGCCTGTGCCACCCAGCACATAGCTGGCTACAACCACATGAGGTTCAGATATCACTCACTGTAGACCTTAGCCACTGGTATCTTTCAGCATGATGAACTGTGGTGCAAGTGCTAGCTATGCAACATGACTGTACAAGGAAGTAGTCATCTAGCAGCTGTATACATGTACCTGTGAAATATAACCCTGCGTGTACCCACATGTAATGTGTCAAACTCCTGATGAATGGGTTATGGCCCATGAACACACACTGCCCTCCCCATAGCCATACTATGACAAGCCTGCTGAGGTCATCCACTTTGAAATACACCCTTGTGAAAGGTGTAGGCCAGTAATCTCCATGGCGCTTCCTATAACTGTATACTGCTGTAGTGTGATAAACTAGTTAGGTAGGAGTTTTAATCAAGACATGGCAACTGTGTGTGTATGTGTGTGTGTGTGTGTGTGTGTGTGTGTGTGTGTGTGTGTGTGTGTGTGTGTGTGTCTGTCTGTGTAGAGAGCAATGCTTTTTAGGCTAGTCACATTCACTACAATTCAAATGCCCTATGTTGTCAAGACTGCGGATGTCATAAACTGTGAAATACCCCTTTTGGAAAGCTGTAGCCGTGTAATCTCTGTGGCGTGTCCTATACCTGTGTACTGCTGTAGTATAATAAACTAGTTAGCTAGGCGTTATAATCCCAGACATGGCAACTATGTGTGTGTGTGTGTGTGTGTGTGTGTGTGTGTGTGTGTGTGTGTGTGTGTGTGTATGTATGTGTGTGTGTGTGTGTGTGTGTGTGTGTGTGTGTGTGTGTGTGTGTGTGTGTGTGTGTGTGTGTGTGTGACCGTCTCTATAGAGAGCAATGGTTTTTAGGCTAGTCACACTCACTACAATCCAAATGCCCTACTTTGTCAGGGCTGCTGATGACATACACTGTGAAATACACCTTTCGGAAAATTGTAGCCCAGTAATCTCTGTGGCGTGTCCTATAACTGTGTACTGCTGTAGTGTGATAAACTAGTTAGGTAGGAGTTCTAATCCCAGACATGGCAACTATGTGTGTGTCATCATCTGTGTAGAGAACAATGCTTTTTAGGCTAGTCACACTCACTACAATTCAATTGCCCTACTTTGTCAAGGCTGCTGATATCATACACTGTGAAATACACTTTTTGAAAAAGGTGCAGCCCAGTAATCTCCGTGGCTCATCCTATAACTGCATACTGCTGTAGTGTGACAAACTAGTTAAGTAGGAGTACTAATCCCAGACATGGCAAGTGTGTGTGTGCATCTCTGTGTAGGGAGTAATGCATTTTAACCTAGCCACACTCACTACAATTCAAATGCCCTACTTTGGCAATCCTGCTGATGTCATTCATTGTGAAATACACCTTTGGGGAAGCAGTACTCCAGTAATCCCCATGCTGAGTCCTATAACAGCTTCATGCTGTAGTGTGATATAGAACTCTGGTAGGAGTTCTATACCCACACTTGTCGGTTGTGGATGTTTTGCGTGTGTTTCAATGTCTGTGTAGGGAGCAATGCATTTTAGCCTAGCCACACTCACTCCAATTCAAACACCCTACTTTGGCAAGCCTGCTGATTTCATTCATTGTGAAATACACCTTTGTGGAAGGAGTACATCAGTAATCTCCATGGTGCATCCTATAACTGCTTCATGCTGTAGTGTGATACAGAACTCTGTTAGAGGTTCTGTACCCACATATTTCGGTTGTGGTTGTTTTGTGTGTGTTTCAATGTCTGTGTAGGAAGCAATGCATTTTAGCCTAGCCACACTCACTACAATTCAAATACCCTACTTTGGCAATCCTGATCATGTCATTCATTGTGAAATACATTTTTGGGGATGGACTACACCAGTAATCCCCATGGTGCATCTTATAACAGCTTCATGCTGTAGTGTGATATAGTACTCTGTTAGGGGTTCTATACCCACACATGTTGGTTGTGGATGTTTTGTATGTGTTTTGATGTCTGTGTAGGGAGCAATGCATTTTAGCCTAGCCACACTAACTACAATTCAAATACCCTACTTTGGCAATCCTGCTGATGTCATTCATTGTGAAAAGCACCTTTGGGGAAGGAGTACACCAATAATCCCTGTGGTGCATTCTATAACAGCTTCATGCTGTAGTGTGATATAGAACTCTGTTATGGGTTTTATACTCACACATGTCAGTTTTGGATATTTTGTGCGTGTTTCAATTTCTGTGTAGGGAGCAATGCATTTTAGCCTAGTCACGCTCACTACAATTCAAATACCCTATTTTGGCAATCCTGCTGATGTCATTCATTGTGAAATACACCTTTGGGGAAGGAGAACACCAGTAATCCCCATGGTGCATCCTATAACAGCTTCATGCTGTAGTGTGATATAGAATCCTGGTAGGGGTTCTACTCTCACACATGTCGGTTGTGGATGTTTTGTGTGTGTTTCAATGTCTGTGTAGGGAGCAATGCATTTTAGCCAAGCCACACACACTAAAATTCTAATGCCCTACTTTGGTAATCCTTCTGATGTCATCCAATGTGAAAAACATCTTTGGAGAAAGAGTACTCCAGTGATCTCTGTGGAGCATCGTATAACTGCACAGTGCTGTAGTAAAATAAACTAGTTAGGTAGGAGTTATAATCCCTGACATGACAGGTGTGTGTGTGTGTGTGTGTGTGTGTGTGTGTGTGTGTGTGGGGGGGGGGTCTTTTTTTGTAACTTGTGTCCTTTGTGGAGGTGGCTGTGAGTGTGCAACAACTGGACTCAATGTGGAGTGGGTTTTGCAAATTTCTTATATTGTGGCCCTAGTATATATCACAATGTCCACTATCCAGGGATAACAGATGTGAAATAGCTGAGAGGCTGGGGTGCAAATCAATACCCATACATGTGACATCAAGGCCAGTAAAACAAAGTTAGCAACCCTAGTATTACCCAGAGAACACTCATAACCCATGTCTCATATGCACACACACACACTTGCCTAGGCAACAGCCGCTATGTTAGTTGTACCCTGAATATTGCCCACTGATAGTAACTATGGTGTGATTGCATTGGGCTAAAGAGGGCATGGCACCTTGTCCATCTGTTCAATAGGCACATACATGCCGACAGTGCACCTTCCCCGTGTTCCCTACTGGGCACCTGCAACACCTGTGGTGCTATCAAATGTGATCCACAAAAAACATACCATGCCTGAAAACATGCCCTGTATGGACAGATGCCACTGACTCCAGGGACTGCCGGTATCATGCTATTAATGTAGGTGTAGGGTAAACCTGCTGTCCATTACCAGTTCCCGCCACATGAGGCCTGGACTGGCACATCTGATGATAATCTGTGTACACAACATGGGCCAGACACCCCAGGTACAGTTCCACATCACTGTACATGCATGTGGGAGGTGTGCACATCCCAGACACTGTCCATGTCATGGACTAAGGAACACATACATGACAAGCAATGCATAGCATTGGCCACACACAATTGTCACCCAGGTGACTGGATGGTGAATACAATACCCACCTATGTGGGAAAATCCTGAAACTGCACTTCTGAGCCGCAATGTAGATCAGTGTCATGTGAGATGATGCCAAGGTATACCCATCACCTAGCCTTGTATAGCTGTCTGGCACAGTCAACCACTACAAACCTGGGAAGCAATGCACCCTGCATGTCAGTACTGGCACACTGTGTGTGTACGTGTGTGTATGTGTGTGTGTTGTATGATGCCTATGATCATATTCACACTCACTACAAACTCCATTGGCATACTGAAGCATGCTGTCCAATGTCAGACACCTCCACATACACTTTGTCCATATAACCTCTGTATGACCCCTGTGGTGCATGTGATACCTGCACAGTAATGTGTGTGGCAATCTCACTGGTGATGAGTTGTATTCCTGGCCCTGCCATGTGTGTCAATGTGCGTGCTTCCCTGTGAGAGCATGGCTGTGTTGATACTGGCACCTGTTCATGTGGACAGGCACGTGTACTACACCTACCGTATAGCTACCATATGCCTGTTCCAGATGCCACTCATCATCACATATATGTTTAGAGGGCTCCACAACATGTAACCTATGTGGTGCATCTGATAACTGCATAGAAATGTGATAGCACTACATAGTCATCAGGGGTTTGATACCCTGTCACCTGTAGGTGTGTGACACAAGCATGTTTAAGTTTTACTCTCCCACCCCTCCCTGACTTTACTTTGCCTCTGTCTGCATCTCTCATTCCCTCTCTGGTGGATGTGGAGACCTACACCTGCTTTGCTTAGGCAGCAGCATGTGTATTGTAAGTGATGCTCATGATCAGCTGATAGCCTTTGCACGAATTGTAGCCCTCCTCTAACTGATTGCATGTGGAACAGCTGTGGTAACATTCCCATAGCCAATTGCATGGAAACACACTCCAATATCTAGGAACATCATGTTGATGTTGGGCCTTTTCATTCAGTGTGAGCAGGAACTAGATCTGTTGTTTGGCAAACAGCATAACAGATGGATTGGGGATTTACCTCTAACAACATACACTGTGGAAACAGGTCATCACACAGGAGGGAGATGTGCCTGACTTGACTACACACTGTAAGTGCTGCTATACTGCAGTTGGAGTAGTGTTGGTTTAACAGTGGGTGCGTGTAGATATGGCTGTCCTTCATGTTTTAATACCTGCCATGTCAGTGCTATGTTTATGAGGAAACCCCCATCAGTAGGGTCATCTGCAGACTGGGCAGTGTGTGGTGCCTTTTGTTTCTTGTGTTACCCACAGAGCAGCTATCTGTGAACTGTAGAAGGTAGTGTGAGGATTGCAGTCTGTAGATGGTGACAGATGTGAGAGTTGATGACTTCATATCCCTTATAGGACATATGTTGCAACAAACCCTGTTATAACAGTAAATATATGAGGTTATCACAGCAACATGTCAATAATGGCCCTGTGTTTGTGACTCCAGCCAGAACTCTGCCAACCTTTGTACATATGTCATGCAGTAAGAGGTGCATATGTGCTGTACACCATATTTATTGACATCATATCTGATAACAAGCCAGTGAGATATCAGACTGCTACACATGTTATGTATAGTAGGAGGTTATATTTGATGACATAACCTGGACATTCTGTAGTTGTGTGTGCAGTACTGAGGTCTGTGTACTTATGGTGATTGTCGACAGTGTGTATTGTTAATATGTACCTTGGCCTGTGTACAGACTGTGGTAGATGTCATTGTTTGTGGTCCTGTTCTATCTGATTTTACATGCTGCTCCACTGTATGTTACCCTATAGGCTTTCATGTTTGTTGGGCCAAACGCACACATGTCCCATACCACAGACAGGCATCAGACCACACTGTGTAGCGACCCAGTATATGCAGGGTTAGTGTGTGAGTGGCACATATGAGGATGGTGTTGAACAGATAGTCCATGTACTGTAATAGTACACAAGCTTGCCATATGTGGCTGTGGCTGTGTTCACATTGGTTGTGGTTATGCACTTTCACACAGGTGCCCGTTACTCTGTGCTGTGACATGTCTGTAGAGCCTGCTATATATGCAGGTACATGTGTATTCTCCCATAGGAAATGTAGGTCAGTGTTGAGCCGGTCTGCCTGTAGCCTGCACAGTGCTTTGTTACATGCCTAGCAGCTTAGAGTACTTACCCAGTGAGATGTAATGTCCAGATACTTGTCAGATGTACTGCTGCTGGGTTACCATAACAGTCATGTATGTCAGACAGAGCAGTGGGATGCTGTACAGATGTATGTCAATATTTAGTGGGTGTTTATTATGTGGCAGGACAGACAGGGATGTGTGAATGCATATCCCATGGGTGCACATGTATACCAGTAGTTACGTGTTATACCCATATACATGACTGTTAACATCCACATTGTCAGGCTTGTTCCCACATGTCTTGCACTAAGGGGTTATGTGTATACCTCTGGACTGTCCAGGGTGTGTCAGACTGTCCACATATATTGGCCATTATATCTGCTGTAGTCCACAGGAGCATTACATGCTAGCAGTGGTACTGTACTATGATGTCCTTAGGATGTCTGTCAGTAGCCAATGGCGCGCACGTTAAAAGCAGATGTGACCTCCCACACACAGCATGTCTGTGAAGACAATCACTATTACAGTAGAAATACTCTACAAATATACCTACTATACATACCTGACATCCCCTTGCACTATGAAGTTGGGACTACAGGGGCTGAGGTAGGGCTACATCCCAAGTTCAGGACATATGGTGATGATATATGTACATATACTTATCCAGATATCTATATAGACATACACATATACATATTGACATACATAGATGGATATGTATATGTACATAGATATACATATCAACACCCATATATATATATATATATATATATATATATATATACATATACAGAGCAATATATGTCTACACGGGTGCACTTTGTAATTTCAGTATTTCAAAACCACAAAGCCAAAAACCCAACAACAACTCACAAATTCAAAAACACACAACCGCAAAATTCAAAATCCCATAATTACGCTACACATAAAGTACACACATAAACATACACACAACCCCCCCCCACAATCAAACAAACTCATCTAAACTACATATAAGCAGGGGGCCCCCCCCACACCCCCCTACTTATATATTCTAATGCCGAGATTGCACAAACAGAAACACAAACGAAACACACACACACACACACACACACACACACACACACACACACACACACACACACACACACACACACACACACACACACATCTTACAGTCCCTCAAACACACACATAACAGTCACAATACACACTTACACACACTAATCCCCTAACCAACATACTTACACACACAAACTTGCCAAAATTAAACCTAAACTCCACATACCGTACCAACGGAAGCAGAAATTCAAAATATCTGTGCTTCAGTATTTTGAATTTCACTTTCTGTTTGAAATGTGAGTCTGCGGCTTTGTAAGTTCGAAATACTGAAATCAGAGATTTCAGTTTTTTGATATTTACAAAGTGGACCTGTCTACACATATACAGATAGAGATACATATGCACATATATGTATGAATATCTACATATATATTGACAGTAGTAGGTATATCAGAATAGATATGTATGCACATATAGTTATTGATATCTACATATATACAAACATAACTAGGTATATCTATACACATAGGATGTGCATACATATATAGCTATATATACATACATCTATATACATATACATATACATATAGCTATATATACGTATATGTATATACATATATATATATGTATGTATATATTATATATATCTACATATATATGTATATATATATATACATATATATATATATATATATATATTTATGTATATCTATGTACATATATATATATATATATATATATATATATATATATATATGGATCTACTACTTTTCACCGAAAGCACATTTCACTGAAAACCAAATTAGTGTGCACTTTTCACTGAAAGCACATTTCACCGAATGTGATTTATGGCCTTTTCCCCACTGTATTGTGACCCTGGAGTTAGTATATATAGTAAGGGGGGTGTGGGGGGCACCATCCTCCACACTGGGGGGTGTGGGGGGCATAGCTCCCCACTTATTTTATGTATATATTACTGTCAGAGAACAGCAATATATTACATCTACATATATCCATGTATATAATTGAAAATATTCAAAATATGTGGGGGGGCTACGCATATATGTATCTGTGTATATGTATCCTAGGGATACCCATGTCGTGTCTGGTCCTGGTTATGGGATCTGCAACACTTTGTAGTGTATTGCAGGGGGGATGGGTTTGGCTGTGGGGTGGTATAGCTATTTATATAAGACATATATTGTTTGGAGCCTCTCAACCCCATTAATGGTGCATGTCGACATATATGTTTTGTTATTTCCCCATTGTTATCTACAGATGTGTGTATATATATATATATATATATATATATATATATATATATATATATATATATATTATATATATATATATATATATCTGCTTACATATATATATAACTATGTCCATATATACCTACATAGATGCATATATCTGCTTACATATATATAACTTGCTGTATATATTTTGACATATAGTTGTAGGCATTTGCATGTATATATGTTCATATATATTTATATATATGTATATATATATATATATATATATATATATATATATACACACATATATAGATATGTTGTATCTGTTTATATATTAATAGTTACACACACACATACATATACATGTTGGAATACATACTCTGTAGTGTTGAATGACTGGGCTGGATGATATGTTTGTGAATACATCAGGGTTCTGTATATCTGAAATGGCTTAGTGGTAAATCACTTTGTCTATGGTGTGCAGTGTCCTGGGCTTGAGCCTTGCAGAGGCTGTTTATTTTGTTGCTGGGCAGAACAAGGCCCATTGGATACAGAGTGATTAAGGCACTTTTGAGCAGTTGTAAGCGAGTTTGCCTGGGTTTGCATGGAGGTAAGCACTGCTAACTTCTGATTACAGTTTCTTAACACTTATTTAGCTTCTCAATTGATTAACCAGTGTAGACATTGCTTACCCCCATGAAAACAGGCTTAAACCCACTTACTGCTGCTTAAAAGTGCTTACTCCCACTTACCCCTGCACTAATTTCTTTAAAAGAAAAGAAAACGGGGTTGATAGGAAAGTGGTGAAAAAAGGGGCACAAAGAGTGAAAGACAGTAGGGAAACTAGCCAGGGATGTGCAAGAAGGGTGTAGGGAAGGTCCATAGCTGCCCATTTCTTCTACAGCAACAGCTGTGCATATACACTGAATTTGGAAGTAGATTTGGAAACTCAAACCCCTGGGAGGGGATGAGGACAGCAGTAATAAGTTGTGATGCCAATTAGACTGAATTACTTGTGTCCAGGGGACATGTGTACAAAAAAGACAGTTATGTATGGGGCGAGACTTTTTTGTGGGAACAGATTGCCCTTTTTTTTTCAGGTGAGAGTGGGATGTTAGGGAGGGGTAGTAGCTATATTTGGGGAGGTAGGTTCGGTAGGTTTATAGATAAGACAAACAAGATGCATACAGGGGTGGTATATGACACATGTGGGGGGTAAACACCTCGATTGGGAGGGGTGTTGGGAAATCAGAAGCCCATGAGCCCCCTAGCGGAAACAGTGGGACTAAGGTCCCCACCCATGGGTATTCACCACTGCACCTTCGCAGTCTCGAAGGTGGCTGTGCTGGGGGCTGAGTTGCAGAGCCAGGCTGACCCTCTAGTCACAACACATGGCCCTCGAGCTGGCGTAGCAGATCACCAAACTACTGGTTGATCTCTCGACACACCCTGACCCCGACTTGGTGATGGATGGCAGGTGCCTGTCTGCGCCGCTCTCGGGGGGGTGAGCCCCATCCCCTGAGGCAGTTCCACCTGAAGGTGGTGCAGGACCAATGGACAGGGAGGTCCTGGGTTAGGCCCCACACATGCTGGTGCCCGGTGTCACGACCAGCTGACGTGGGACAGGTGGGTCCGCTGGGACCGGCCTTCTAAAGCATGCTATAGTGTTTAGATTTTATCATCATCATATGTGGGTTAGTAATAGTCAACACATTCCACGGTTAGGTATAACAGCATGCATAGATATTCCCATTAACCCAGACACCAGATACGGAACAGCTGCATAGCAAACAGAACACATGCATATGTGAGACCACAGTGGTAATAAGATCAGCATGCAGGTAAATTGATGGCACCATGCCACCAATGTTGGGATAATTCAATATAGAACATGCATGGGAACCATTAAAATATTTATCAAACAACTGGACATTATCAGAATATATGTGTCATTGCATACCAGTTGGGGTGGGCACGTTGATTATTGTTGGAGATATTGTGGGGGGAGAGAAAGATGTCAATTAACAACTAGTATATTCCTGTAGTCCACATTACTTTCCTAGTCAGTGCTGTTATCTGTACCTTACAAGTCTTGCTACACTACCCTATAGCCTTAGTTTGGACAGTGATATGGCTGTCATCATTGTTACACATGAATTGGTTTTACCTGCAGTATACACCTCTTACGTGGTGTACGTGTGGAGGGAATGTCTGTTAACACTACCTAACTGTTTCTACACATAATCCCAGATTCTGGGTTGATGTTGTGCACACAGCTATCAAATTCTTTCTGCACAGACTCTGGCCATGTGTTGACCACATGCTGGTGTGCCAGGACATATCTAGAATATTGCCCTCCTCCACCTTTAATGACCTGACACACACATATACATGCTTTCTTACACAGTTATATTATGTAGCACAGTGTGGGTGACAGTGATCAGTGATACTTTATTATTCAGAGAAACTGCAACACTCACAATCCCTACAATACCAGAGTGAACAGTACCAGTACAGGTTATAATGGTCTTTATTTCTCAGCACAGTGTTCGTATCTGACTCCTGTGGGAACAATGTTTGTTAGCTTACCTGACTGTTGCCACACAAAGTTCCAGATTCCACATTAGTATTATGCACATACATCTTACTCTGTTACTGTCACAGCTTGACAACATGGGAGTGTAGATAGGACATACCTGAAATATTACTCTCCTAATAGTTTCGGGGGTTGCTACAGTGACAGGTGTGTTCTCATAGATGTTTGACAATCACTTGTGTTCCCTGTTTGCTGGCTAAACATCTGGGATCATCCCACAGACTTACCAGGGGGGAGAGGGGGACAGGCAGCAGATATGGGCCCATATACTGGACATTCTGGCCTCATCTGTACAGTTGTGGGTTATGATTCTGTATGCAGCCTACTTCCACTCCCAGGATTCAGACCATAGCTGTGCCTGCTACAACTTAAACACTGTCCATCACAGTTGTGTCTGCTATATAGATATAGCTGTATATCTCCTATCTGCTTTCTGTCTTATTAATCCCCTGTGCTTTTGCATTCTGACCTTGTATTACAATACTCCTATACAGATTTCCTAGACAGTTATATGTTTTAGGCCAGTGTGGGCAACAGTGATGTGTAATACCTCATACAACTGCATCAGTCACAATGCCATACAATACCAATGTGAACAGTACCAGTACTGGGTGTCATTCCTGTATTTCTGGGCACAGTGTTGGTATCTGAAAGATCTGTTGAAGAAATGTTTATTAGCACTGCCTGAATATTCCCAAACACAGCACCAGATTCCACATTACTACTATGCACATACATCTCACTCTATTTCTGTACACACTCTGACCACAGCTTGACAAGTTGTGGTGTAAATGGAACATACATGGCTTCTTAGTCTCATAAGGTATTGGGGAGTTGCTAGTGTGCCAGCTTTGTTCTCACAGATGTGTGTCAATCAGTTGTGTTTCCTGTTTACTGCCTATATGTCTGGGATCATCCTCACTGATTTCCCAGGGGGACAGGTTGATAGGCAACAGATATGGGCCAATTTACTGGGTATTCTAAACATATCTGTACAGTTGTGGGGTATGATTCTTTATGCAGACTACTACCACTGGCAGGATTCGAACCATGGCTGTGTGTGCTAAAAAATACCAGTTCACATCTCAGTTGCATGTGCTATTCGTTTTTTGTTGTCGGCATTTTCCCTATTTACTGTCTATGTGTCTCTCAGTTGTACTAAATGGCCTCTGGGGATTAAACCTGTCATATGCAGGCATTCCTACACATTCAATTTATGGTGCACAGTGTGGGTAACAGTGCTTAATACAACAGTACTATTACATGATTGCAAATCTATATTACCATATGATACCAGAGTATACACATGCAGTCCAGCAGTTAGACCTTTATTGTCAGGTTATTACACTTTTATTTACATACAAACAATATAAGACTCTTTCTGCCATATTTTCTAGTATATGCAGTACTTGCCTTGAACAATACAGGTTTTATACAGGCAATTAATTTACTACTACTTTTAGTTTTATTTCCTATGACAGTAAATGCATGAGAGTTACTGACCTGCCTTGCATCACAACCTTGCCAGGCGACTGACGTGGGCCTCCTGGTTCGCGGCCCACTCCATTGCAGCTGTGGGAGACATAAGAGGAATATTTAGCCATACCTATCCATGATTTACCTGAGCTGGCAGTTATTACACACATACGGGGTGATACTTAAACACAACTGGAACATCCCCTGCCGCTCTAGCCTCTTGGATCCACTCCTCCAAGAGGTCCCCCTTACACCACTTCAGGTTGGCATAGTGATGTCTGACCTGCTCACCAGTTTGGGGTATGCCTGTGGCACTGGTGAGGTCACTGGCGAGACAGTCCCAAGCCTCCTATCTTATATTGGGAGCCTTGGTACTGGCCCTGCAGCAGTCTCTGATCATGTTCTTTGACAAGGAGTCCTGCCATGACTCTGGACTCCTGGATGCACCAGTGCTGTGCCTGAAAGTGCACACCTTCTCCCCTTACTGCCATTGTGCCTGCAAGGGGAAGCTACAACCAGTTATGAGATGTATTCCCACCTCTTGGGTTTAAGTAGGGCTGATTTCCTGCACTTTTCCATGATTGAAACCAAGAAAAAACGAAACCAAACCACAGCAAATGAGGAACCTTGTCGGCAGTAACCACACGAAACAGTCCTTAACGCTTTTTATTTAAAATAACAGCAGAGCGTTTTCGCCACAGTACACTGTGGCTTCCTCAGAGGCAATACAAATCCAACATAAAACACTCCGTTTAAATCAGGATACATCAGGAAGTGACATCTTCCTGTTTCCAGAAACCAGCAGCAATTTACTATAACACTTATAAAAAAGTTAAAGTACAACCGCAGAACATAACCACAGTCAATATGTCACAACTTATAAAAACTACTTGACATTGACCTATAATTTACAGTTTATATATTACAGGTACATCAAAATGCAATCGAGAACATTATAATAAAATTAAAAGCATCTCATAAAAGATGTACATTAATATGCAGAGCTACAACACAAATTACTACTACCTATTACTTATTCCCTCAGATAAAAATACGTTCAATACTATAACTACAAATTAATGCAAGTACACTAGGATAACTACACCTAAAAATAAAGGGAAGCTCATCAATAAAATAAAAAGTATACATATAAATGTATATCTCAATTATCAAACTACCCCTAACGCCCATGTATAATAATGTGAGGGAAAATAGTTCACACCTATTTACAAAGGAATAACAACCAGTCATTAAATTGATGGCTAAAAGGGGACTATACTATCTAAGGTAACTTTTCAATTTTAAAACAGGGGCTATATTGCAATTATTGTTCAAACCAGGATGTCTAAATGCGTCCAAACGTAACTGCCATTCCAGTTCCCTATTTTCCCTATTGCTCCAATGTGATAATGGGATGAGTGTTATAACAACAACAATAGGTGAAGAATTTGATTATTCCTTAAGTTTTATCACCACTTTTAGTAATAATTCTAAAGGTATTCTGGATATAATATGGAAGAACTGGCATCTTATATCTTCCAACTCCCTCTTGGTTGAAAAAATGGGTAGGGAGCCCAGATTTATTTTTAGGAGATCAAATAACCTAAAGGAATTATTACAAAGGGACATGCCTCAAGATTCTTTTTATAAAAAGAGAGGCATGTTCAAATGTGGTTTTTGTAAATTCTGTATTAATGTCCGAACTGGTGAGACATTTAAGGTTAGGGAGAAAAAGTATGACATCCGGTTTACACTTAATTGTGAAAGTAAATCTGTTATTTATATTGCCATGTGTAACTGTTGCCAAGGGTTCTACGTCGGAAAAACGGACAGACGTGTCCGGGACCGAATGTATGAACATTTGTATGCGATTAAGAATAAGAAGGACGACAATGCACTGGCAAAACATATAGCTTTGAACCCGGGTCATAGCTTCCAATTTATGGCCATTGACCACGTACCAATAAAGGTTAGGGGTGGCCCTTTTTCGTTAATTCTTGAAAATAGGGAACTGGAATGGCAGTTACGTTTGGACGCATTTAGACATCCTGGTTTGAACAATAATTGCAATATAGCCCCTGTTTTAAAATTGAAAAGTTACCTTAGATAGTATAGTCCCCTTTTAGCCATCAATTTAATGACTGGTTGTTATTCCTTTGTAAATAGGTGTGAACTATTTTCCCTCACATTATTATACATGGGCGTTAGGGGTAGTTTGATAATTGAGATATACATTTATATGTATACTTCTTTTTATTTTATTGATGAGCTTCCCTTTATTTTTAGGGTGTAGTTATCCTAGTGTACTTGCATTAATTTGTAGTTATAGTATTGAACATATTTTTATCTGAGGGAATAAGTAATAGGTAGTAGTAATTTGTGTTGTAGCTCTGCATATTAATGTACATCTTTTATGAGATGCTTTTAATTTTATTATAATGTTCTCGATTGCATTTTGATGTACCTGTAATATATAAACTGTAAATTATAGGTCAATGTCAAGTAGTTTTTATAAGTTGTGACATATTGACTGTGGTTATGTTCTGCGGTTGTACTTTAACTTTTTTATAAGTGTTATAGTAAATTGCTGCTGGTTTCAGGAAACAGGAAGATGTCACTTCCTGATGTATCCTGATTTAAACGGAGTGTTTTATGTTGGATTTGTATTGCCTCTGAGGAAGCCACAGTGTACTGTGGCGAAAACGCTCTGCTGTTATTTTAAATAAAAAGCGTTAATGACTTTTCCATGATTGGCCGGTTTTGAATAGGCTAGGCTATGGGCAAACATGCTTACCTAGGGTGGCATTGTTTAAAGGGGTATAACATTGGGCACAGTGAGTTAGCCGGCCTACACATTGCTTACACCTCTTAAGCTGGCCTGTGCAATGATTAGCTTTGCTTACATTAGACTTTGCATTATAATTCCTTTTTGGCATTGAGTTATTATTCATTACACCTTATATGTATGCCTGGTATCCATGATTCATGTGCATGTACACTGTATGGGATCCTTGTGTTTTACTGGGGACTTCAACACTCTATTACAATTATACCTGACTTCTGGTCTTACTGCTGTACTCCAGTTCACATATTTATGTTATGTAGTGGGTTAAGGCACATATGTCTGTACACTGATTCCTTTTACAGGTTCAATTTGGTTTTACTATGGTGAAGACTTGTTTGCCGATACCTCAGTCTTTTGCACTTCTGTGATAGCTTGGTGGTTATCTACTGTGACTATGGTGTATAGGGTCCTGGGTTTGAGACCTGCATGCCTGTCTATTCTATTGATGGCCAGAAAAAGGGCAATTAGATACAGGGTGATTAAGGCACTTCTGAGCATTTATAAGTGGGTTTGCATGGGTTTGTGTGATGGTAAACATTGCTAACCTGCCGTTACATCTGCTTACAGAGAGTGTTAGTTTCAGAATTGCTTTACTAGTGTTGGCATTGCTTACTGCCATGCAAATGGGCTTAAGCTCGCTTACTAGTGCTTAAATATGCTTACTACTGCTTATTGGTGTTTAAACCTGCTTACTAGTGCTTTATTCATTATGCCACTGACACCTCACATGTGCATTTACTGCAGTACTCCAGTTCATAAAAATATGTTATTTAGTGGGTTATGAGTTATTAGTCATAATGTGCTTTGCAATGGAAAATGGAATGTGCTGCAGTGGGACTTGAAACAGGAATGCCTGCTCATAAGGCGAATGCTCTGCCCACTACACTATTGCTATGCTGCTTCATTTGCATATATCTTCCTTGTTATCTTCTTCAGCCATTTAAGCTGCATTACCCGTAGCTAAGTGGTGGGCACACCTGCGCACCTACGGTTAGCTTTAGTGGGATTTAAAAAAAAAATAAAAGGTTTTGTTCATTTTATTTATGTATACTTTTGCTGTTGTACACAAGGGGGACTGTTGGTGGGGATATGCGGACACCTATAAGTGGTCTCACTCATTTCTTACCCCTTTCTGCTGTTCTTCATTGTGGGGGCATGTATATTCTGAGAGCTCTGCTCTCAGACATGCCCCCTGCACTCTTACATGCTCTGTGTAAGACTAGGAGCTCAGGCAGCGCACCTCATTACTATGTATGGTGCATCCTGCTCCTAAACGGCCGCCTCCATGCAGGGCTAAGCTAGTCCTGCATGGAGGAATAGTAAATCCGACACACACACACACACACACACACACACACACACACACACACACACACACACACACACACACACACACACATGCACACTTCTCTAGTATCACTAATTTTCACTGACATCCCTGATTTTGACTCAAATTTTAGCTCTGTCCCTCTTAATCTCTCCTAAAACTGATGACTTTAAGAGAAAAGGTGGTGATTTAATCCCTTCAAAAACTGGTGACATTTAGAAAAAAGGTTGTGAATTACACTTTACAAATAATAACAATAATTACCGTTATAGACTTCTTTTACTTCAAAAAACATATATTCAAGTACTAAAGATGTAATATTAGTTACCTACACATATATAACTAATAAGATTACACAAATAATTTCTAGTTCGAATAAACTATTCTTCACTATGGAAGATAGGGTTATGCTAATAAAAATTATCCAAAATTTTGTTTATATTCAGTCTTTAATCATATCCCCAAATAAAAGTGTTTTTTAAAGATAAATTCTATGCTACTTAAATTTTAATGGTTCCCTAATAAACTAAGAGTTCATTTGAATAGCATATGAAAACCTGGGAAGATGCTGGTATTGACATCCTGAATTTTGATTTGTACTTAAAAGCAGCAAGTATTCAAGTTATGGCTCATTGCTTAAATAATTCATATGATTGTAAGTGGAAATTAATTCAAGAAAAAATATTTAAGTAATAATAAATTAGTGATTGCTCCACATGTACAAATTGTTTACAATAAATTCTATTGGATATTAAAAGATTATTGTCTGAGCAGTGAAAATAAATGCTTCTGTATCTCACTGATTAATTATATTTTATAAATATTTAGAAGACATCTAAATAATAATTATATTTAAAAAATCTTGCATTCTTATTATTGCCCACAGTATTCACTACTGAATGTTTAATAACTCATAATCTAAGAAAAATACTTGATTTTAAAGGTAGTATAATATTTTGGCACCAGTTTATAAATGGTAATAAAACACATTCAGCTGAGTATTAATTAGCCAGATATAATTTACAACAGAATAACTGGTTGAATCTGCAAAGTTGTAAAGATTTTGTAAATGCTAAGTTAAAAGTGTCCTTATAGTTACTTGGAAAAAAATGTCCCAAAATTTGTAGACTTTTTATTTAATATCAATACTAAAATACATAAGGATAGGTCATATCTATCAAAAATACATAGTATATTAAGAATGTATTGCTCCTTTGTAGAGGTAAAATTGTGACATTACTCTACAAGTGCTAATAATGCAAAGTTTTCTGAGACAAATAAAACATTATTACTTAAATCAATAACCAAAACATCTTCTTCACTGTTCTGGAAGCTATTTACTTGGAAATATGTGCATAGATCTTTTGTAACCCTCATAAGGTTGCAATAATGAACAAAATATCAAATGTTAATTGCTGGAGATGTGAGAATAACATAAAAGCAGACTGGGTACACATCCTGCAGCTACAAATGTTTAATTTTTTTTTCACAAGTGTTGTGGTCAGATAAATGTATAACAATGTTGTTTAATGATCCAATTCAAGAAGTTATTCCAAAAGCACAACTGTCTCCTTTATGGTCAATTTTAGTGACTGCAAGAAAAGTTATTACTTTAAATTGAAAATGTAAAAATATCATACTATTTTCTGAATTTAAATTTTTAGCAAAAAGTGTATGCAAGAAAGAATTGTAAACCATTAAGATTAAGACCTAACATCATGCATGAGTACATTGCATGGAAAAAATTCAGTGATTTACATGAAAAATACTAACGATATTTGTATTAATTCTTAACAAAACTCTTGACATGGACAATGGCAAATAGTTTCTATTTGTTATATTTTAATCATATATTTGTTTTGTTATATTGTGATTGTTGATAAAACCTGAATAAAAAAAAAAAAAAAAAAAAAAAATATATATATATATATATATATATATATATATATATATATATATATATATATATATATATATTAATTTACACTAGGCCAGATTCCAAAAGAGTTGCTGTCAGTGTAAGTCTCCCCTGATTCCAGAAGACCTGCTGTCAGTGTAAGTGACTTGCTTCTGTATAAAGCCTATCTATAAACAGACTTAGTATGGGGACCAGATTCCAAAACACTTACCCTTAGTGTAAGAGGTCACTTAAACTGAATGCAAGTCTTTTGGAATTGGGGCCATTCTGTTGTTTTCTCAATGCCAATAGGTGTTCCTGATATAAAAAGAAAGTTGAAAATTTCCCAAAAATAGTTTATAGGAGAGGATTAAACTTAAAGAAAATTTTAGAAAAAGAAAGTAGAACTAATAGTAGAAATACTGGGATGTACAGATGTGAATCATGTCCATATTGTACATTTATTGATATTGGATGAAATTATACAGTTAGGGATAGAAAATTTACCACATCATACAAGTTTGATTGTAACGCCAAGACAGTAGTTTATTTAGAGAAATGCCCAAACTGCCCAAGTTTCTATAGAGGAAAAACTGAACGTAAATTGAGGGAATGAATATATGAACACCTTTATGTCATAAATAAAGCTAGGGAGACAAATGTCCTAGTGAAACATGTTAGATCAAATCCAAATATCTTTTTTTTAAATTTAGGATTATTGAACAAGTAAAAATAGGTTTAAGAGAGGGTCCATTGGAGTTAATCTTAGAGAAACAGGAACTATGGTGACAGATAGCCTTGAATGTGTATTACCAACTAGGCTTAAATGATTGCTGTTCCATAGCCTGTTTACTGAAGTTAAGAAGTTTAATGAGATAGTTTACTTGATTGTGAACTTTTATAATGGACATATTTAATACATAAAAGTGATTATAGGTACATTTTTTAAACAAAGTATTTTGTAGTAGTATTATGTATAGCTTTAAAATTGTTTTTGTCATATGACAATCTGTGATTTTAAATTTGTATAAATGGGGGACATCTTGGAAAGTAAATTTATCTGAAGAAGTTCAAAACTGTAGTTGAATGAAAGTACTTACATTGGTGGATTAAATGTGTATGTCTTTTTGTTTATTTGTTGGATGGAGGGTAGGTTTGCCATTATAGAAATATTTTCTTAAGATCTGCTGCTGTGGTAGGTATTTTTGCAAACAGATGCACTGTCTCCTTCAGTGAAGATTGCTGTAACAGTAAATCATAATATTTGGGTTGATTCCTAAATGTCATATTACCATATCCATAGAAAAAGGCAATTATATTGTTCACTAAAGCAGTGGCACCAAAACCTGTCCTACATCTTTTCAGGCTTGTTGGCTGTTGGTGAAGCACCCACCAAGAGGAGAAAACACTGAGAGAAGAAAGGAGCCACTTTTGAGACTTTAAGTATTTATCCTCTGTTTATTTGCTAAGTTTTTCTGCATAGCCGCCTATTTTGAGCAGTTTCTGGCTTGTTAAATTTGATTTCTGCATTAGTAACTGTATTTAGAGCACAACCTAGAGCTGTTTACTGAATTTCCTGTTTGCACTTATTTTTAAAATCGTTTTTTTCTCAAAACTTGCATTTTATCTGTCTTTGGCCTATCACTCTTGTGTGGGGTCATTTACTGCACTGTTATAACTTGCTGATACTTGTTAACCTCTGCTATCTCTGAAAAAACAAAAAAAAAAAAAATCTTGCTTTTTTCCCACTTTTCTGAGATTTAAAAAAGTTCAGTTACAGGCTTGCTGTTCTTGAACTGTTTGTAAGTTTCTGTGAGGCCATTTTTTGCTTGGGCTAAAGGAAAGTCCCTCTGTTGATCAGTGGCAGTGAAAAACATTGAGCAGCCTGCCTGCCCCTGTGGGAGTGGTTACTGACTATCTCTCTCTATCTCTCAATTTAAACACCATATTCTCATTCTAAGGCCCTTCACTGGTCCAATTAAGTAATCCTACAAGTTAGCACTATTAAACCATAAGCACTACTTACTCTTATACTCTCTACAATTACCCTGTCCTCTATTGGTCCATCTTAAATTCAGTTTCCCTATTACTCTAGCATGTCCAAAGGTCAGTCAATGGTTTCCTCTCCAGTCCAGCTGGTGAATCTGGGAATTTTGAGGCAATGTTACAACTGTCTCATGTACACGGACAACCCTCTCCTCCTCCAAACAGGTTCAAATATATGTGAGAGATGCAACTATTTAGCCAAACTAGAGGCTGAGCTCTCTCATCTCAAAACTGGTGTAACCAGTCAGGAGGAGAAGGTAACCTCACACAACACAATTCCAGTATCACATAGTCCCACCACATCAGCGAACCAAACACATAAATACACAAAAACATACTCGGAGGCTCTAAATAAAAATCTACCTAAGCAACAGAGACCTCCAAAGCAGACATCCAAGCAAACTCTACCTCAAAACAAAACACACACAACACATAACCCACAAAGTCAGTGTGCCTAGCAGCAACAGCCCTTAAGGCTGAATAACACACCTGATACTCTTTTTATAGGCGACTCTATTGTCAGACACACTGACGTCCCGCTCACCAGGCTGAATAAAGAGAAGGTCACAGTGAGCTGCCTGTCGGGTGCTAGGATCCGACACATAACGCAAGCACTCAGGTCACTCCAAAGCAAATACAAATATGACTCAGTCATTGTACATGCTGGTGTGAATGACCTGAGACGTACCTCCCTGGACTACATGAAAAGAGACATAGAGGAGCTCTCTGATCATGTAGCCCAGGCTGGTATGACCCTGACCTTGAGCAGCATCTTACCCTCACCTAGAATGATGCCACAGTACAAAGACAAAATGATCGATTTTAACAATTGGCTAAAATTTTGTTGTCATTCAAAGGGGATCCAGTGTCTGTCAGCCTGGGATGACATGCTTGACAAGCCACGTTGCTTCGCTAGGGGCAGCTTGCACCTGTCCCCACTGGGCTTTCGGCTATTGGCAAAGGCTCTTGTCACCCCATAGTGCCTTTTAGGCAAGGCTCAAAGTCAAACCCACCCCATAGACAGCACAAGGAACAAAAACTAAGGGTAATGCTGCTAAACGCCAGAAGTCTTAACCTCAAGATGCACGCACTCGAAGCTCTCCTCAGTATGGAGAACATCGATATCTGTGCAGTGACAGAAACCTGGTTCAAGGCTCCAGAGTGCACCCCAGCACTACCAGGCTATACCTCATATCATGCTTTTCGCCCCAAAACCGGACCGAACCAGAAAATGAGGGAGAGTTTCCATATTTATCAAGGATATCCACACCTCCAGGTTAGTGGCATTGCATGAAGTATCGGAGACCATCCATGTGCAACTAACAGTGGGCAAGACTGCTTTTCAGTTTATAGCATCCTACAGACCACCCTCTCAAAGTCAGGAATCCCATTTGGCTTTCCTGAAAACATTGGAGAACATGAAGATCTCTCCGAACACCATTATATTGGGCGACTTCAGTTACCCAAACATTGACTGGAAGCACTACTCAAGCCCCAGCTCCTTAGCCCAAAGATTCCTGGAAATTATAAACTCAAATGCTATGGAACAACTAGTCACCACTCCCACAAGAGGGGACAACATACTAAACCTGATCATTACCAACATGGGGACTCTATGCTCCACACCAGAAGTATATCCCTCATTGGTAAGATCAGACCATAAATTAATTTCACTGGATTTCCACATCCCCACCCCACCCCCAGCCCAGAAAACCACAGTGAAAAACTTCTCAAAAGTGAACTTCTCACTTCTCAAAACCAAAGTGGAATCCTTCAAGGCCCCAGGGCCAGTGGAAACTACAGCCCAAACTGCAGAATCCTATATAAATGCATTCTACGGACATCTCCAGGAATGCATGGATCATGCTATCCCAAACAAAACCAAGCCCCAATCATCCAAAGGAGGCGTCCAGTCTGGTGGACCCTGCCATAAATAAACTGTACAACAGAAGGAGGAAGCTAGTACATGATAGAGCAAAATCCCTAATAGGGAAGGCATCTCTGATCAGTACTAGCAAAAATTACGATCCCTCATAAAATCCTGCAAGGCCAGCTTCGAGAGAAAAATTGCACAGGACACCAAAGACAATCATAAGGCTTTTTTCAGTTATGTTAGAAACCTGGGATGCAACTCCCAGACTTGTTCTGAGTTGATTCTAAATGACAAAAAATACACTGAACCCACATACATCGCCAATATCCTGGCAGACAGGTTCAGTGCAAACTTCTCCACCCCCTCCCCCCCAAAATAGCAAGTATCTATCCCGGCAGAGGGCTGCCTCCCAAACATCTCAGATGCTCAGGCGAAGGCTGCCCTCTCCAAAGCAAAAAACACTGCTTCCATGGGACCAGATGGCATCCCAGGTTGCATCCTACATGAACTACAAGAGTAACTAATCCCTCAAATAAAACAGCTATACAATCACAGCCTCACTACAGGATATGTGCCCACAGAATGGCGTACAGCAACAGTGGTCCCACTCCACAAAGGTGGAGCCTCTACGGACCCTGGAAACTATCGCCCCATAAGCCTGACTAGCTTAGTCTGCAAGGCTATGGAGAGGATCATCATGGAGCTCATAAACAAAGACATTGGGGACCTACAGACACTAGATTCTACCCAGTTTGGCTTTGTCAAGGGCAGATCATGCCTTTTGAACCTGGTTGACTTCTTTGAAACAGTCACCAAAGCCATAGATGAAGGGAAGGTAGTCCACACAGCCTATCTGGACCTTGCAAAGGCATTTGACACAATACCCTACTCGGGCATCATAGATAAGCTATCCAGCATAAATATAAACCCCTATGTCACAAGATGGGTCACAAACTGGCTCAAAGACAGAACCTACAGAGTGAGAGTTGCTGGAGCCATGTCAGACTCGAAACTGGTCACAAGTGGTGTCCCACAGGGTTCTGTCCTGGGACCACTCTTGTTCAGTATATACTTTTCCGAGGTACAGGCAAACATGGGAGGACTATGGCTCACCAAGTTCGCAGACGACTGCAAACTGGGCGCCATAATCAACTCTCCAGCTGACACAAACATCCTTCAAAAGGTCTCTCAGAGACAGATAACTGGTGCCAGCGCCATGGTTTAAAGCTAAACGCCAAAAATGTATAGTCATACCCATTGGCAAAAACAATGTGCCCATAAATTACCACATAGGCGGAAACCCATTAAGTACAGAGAAAGTTATTAGGGACCTGGGGACCCAAGTTGATAGCAATCTCTCCTTTGAAAACCACATTGCCAAAGTGGTTAGAAAGACCTTCTACATAGCCCACCTCATCACGAAGGGTTTCACATCTAGATCAAGAGAGGTAATCGTGCCCCTTTATTCATCCCTCATCAGGCCCATCATAGAATACAATGCCCCTTTTGGGATGTACCTTACCCAACACCTGCAGCAATTAGAAAGACCCCAAAAGTATCTCACCAAGAGGATCAAGGGTCTCAAACAGATGCCATATGCTGCTCGGTTAAAAAAACTCCAGCTCTACTCAGTTTCATACCGCCTACTTTGAGGCGGTCTATGCCTGACATACAAAGCTATGTCAAATCCAGAATTAATGGACATGCTCCACCTCAGTAAATCTAAATCCCTTAGAGCCACACGCTCGAGGGACTTGAACCTCAGCACAGAAATAAATAGAACTTGCTGGAGGGACAGGTTCATCACCCAGAGGCTCCCTTCGCTCTGGAATAGAATTCCAGTTCATGTGAGGCAGAGCACCTCACTGAATCTCTTCAAGAAGAATCTCGATAAGTGGATGGGGGATCATAGGTTTGTCCCAGGGATTACTCCTGTGTCACTATTAGACAGAGGCATAGTAAACTAAACCTTAAAAAGGGCACAGTATACTGAAATCAAGGGGTGGTGTAAGCCATACAGAATCAGGCTAGGCTTATAATTGCCCCAGGGCAGATAGCCTAGTATGAACCTATGAACCTATGAACCTACATCTGGATGATTCATATAATGTAAAGTGTTTAATGGAAGTATGGATGACAAGACCATTTGCAGCTTCTAAAATTTCTTAAGTATGCACATTCATGAAATATGTTACTAAAGTCGCTACTGCCTTAATGAATTCAGCTCTCACTGTGTCTTGTAGGAATTTTGTATCTGTTACAGCAAAAGACAGTACAATTTGGCAATCATTTAGAGGAAGGCTAGATATTGACTGGTACGTCTCATGTTCCTTTTTGGAAATATAGATTATCATTTTTTTCTGAAATCAATTAATCCTCGTATAGAATATTTGCTGTTTGTGAAAATCCATCAGATGTAGATGACACTCATCATCATTTAGGTACTTTGCAAAGAGTCACTGAGGAAACCACTTTTGGTATGAAAGGATTTGTTTTTGATGTAAAATGTTAACTAATGTAGTTTAGACATAAAAGCTTGTAACACTGAAATTATTGCATTAGACTGGTCACAGAGGAAGTCAATAAGCATATTTAGTCTGTCCTTTTTTGTGCCATATCATTCTACTACCCTACCATCCCTACCCTGCACCTTATAATTTTTACATCTATCCCATACCCTTTTGTACACTTTTGTGGATTCTCTCTCAGTGTCTCATTCTTTTAGTCCACTCCACAGATATATCACAATCTCTGTGAAAAAGAACTGTAAAAGATGTGGGAAGTAATTAGCTCCTACAATCTGCTACGTCTGTTCCCCCTTTCACTTATTTCCCTTTTGTTCAGAACGACCTCTTCAAATCTGCTTGACATGCTGTTCACCAGTGTCATGTTATCAAATGAGGAGATCTAGTTCATATAGCTTTTGGTCAAATTTCTTCCCATCCTTTACAAAGATCTTGTGGTTAGCTTTCTGTTGAATTCCTTCCAGCAGCTCATTTTCTTTTGCTTATAAGTTTCCAGACATGCATGTAGTTCTCAAAGTGTGGTCTGTGCAAGGTTTAGGAGGGTGGAAGTGTTATCGATTTTCTTCTGGAATCTGTTCTCCTGAGGATACACCACAGTATTCTGTTTGCTGTTGCTACTACCCTCTCACTCTCCTCCCTGTGGTCTGGTCTAGGTGTCATCAACATGTTCATATTCTTTTTGCTCTGTCACCATCAGTTCTGTTCCTCCCAGCTGATATTTCATACTAGGGTTCTTATGGCCTAAATGCAGTACTTTCTATTTGTGTGTATTGAATCACAGACTCTTTTTCCCATCCTGCACGGCTGCACCTACCTCTTTGCCATTAGCAGTGAGGCTGATCCTGTTCTCTATTTCCTCAAATATACCTGAGAAAATCACACTAAAGAGTGGTTGACCTAGATCAGACTCATAGAGTACTCCACTAGTTATTTCCGTAGTTGTTATTTTCCCTCTCACCACAACCCTATGCTTCCTATCAATCAGCCCTGCAGCTGTCCAGCTCCTCAATACTGGTTATACTCTCAATCCCTACAGTTTTCCTATGCGCCTTTTTTTACAGGGCAGTGTCAAATCCTTGTTAAAGTCCAGATGGACAAGCTGACCTACAACCCAGTCAAAAACTAGCTTTGTCTGGCCATAAATCTGTGTTGGTTGTTGTTCTAGAGATTGTTGTCCACCAGAAGTATTATCATCCTCCCCCTATGGAATTTGCCAGAACTGACAGCAAATAAAACAAATTCCTTTCAAAAAACATATTTTGCCTGTATTGAATCTGCTGCTTCTAAAAGGAGGTAAAGTTAATTTCTCTAACTTAAAGTTTGATTATCAAATATGACAGATTTGTCTTCTTGGTGGTTTTAAGTGAAGAATGGTGAACACAAGAGCTCTGCAAGTGTAAAGGTCCAAACTGAACAGCCAACCAAACAACAAACAGACCAGCACTAGTAGAGAGAAGGAAATAAGACTTTAATCAAAAGTCAAAACACAGCCCACAGACCGGTTTTGGCCCTAAGCCTTTGTCAGTACATTATTTCTTTCTCTCTACTAGTGCTGGTCTGCTTGTTGTTTAGGTGAAGAACCCCTTTTATAAAAGATCTTGAGGGAAGGATGTGTTGCTAACTGTAAGACAGTTGGAGGCTGAGACTACATAAGGAAGAACTCTGAAGAATAAGACAAACATGAATACAATGCATAATTTAAGGACTTTTAGAAGAATCTTTGTTTTACAATTAATTTCATTAACCGTTATACTGCAAATGTTAAAGTTGGAAGTGATTTTGCAAAAGAAAAGTGAAGATTATAGTACGCTGTCTGAGTTTTTAACTCTATTGTTTACTCAGATATTCTGTATAACCTCATCTGGCCTTGCCTGTTGGGAAGGAGATGGTGGGCAATGATGCTCTGAGCATCCTGTTGCAGAGGTTGGGCAATGAAAGATAATGCTACTCTGGTGAACATAGGCTTTTTTAATTTTGTAATTTTTGTAACATCAACCTAAGTACCTGTTGAACATCTCTTTATTTTACTTTAGTAAGGCAAAATACAACACACAAGCACAACAAGCAGTAGTAAAAAAGAACACTAAAAAAAAATATGGGGAAAATGTTTCACAGAATCTAGCAGCAGCAGCAGCAGTAGCAGAGCAGAGACTGAGCTTGAAGAAATGTTACTACTGTTACTCTCTTCAATGATTCTGGAGAGCCACAAAATAATATATTCCAGGGGGAAAACTCTGAACTAATTTCCACCTTCATTATTACATAGACACAAGGGATATGGCTTGCAAAAAGATATATAATGATAACTCATGAACAGGTACAGGGACTGAGATATGTGGGTGTGTATGTATTTAAGTATATGCATGTGTGTGGGCTTGTGTGTGTGTGTGTGTGTGTGTGTGTGTGTGTGTGTGTGTGTGTGTGTGTGTGTGTGTGTGTGTGTGTGTGTGTGTGTTTATGTACATATATGTGTGTGTGTCTGTGTGAATGTTTGTGTTTAATTGTGTACTTGTGCATGTGGGAGAATGACAGGGGGTGCCCATGGCTACAAGATGAGGCCACAGCAATTAAGCACTTTAATGTGCAGATCAGCAGTGGTATGCACATCTTAGTAACTGCAATTCAGAGACATGCAAATTAGCCAGTACTGAAGTATTTCCTCATTGAGGCTAAAATGTCTCTAAATCACAAAATACCATCTTGTGGGAGCAGGGTCTTTTTAGCATGAGCCTTACTCTTTCATGAATACCAATGTCAGTTATTAATACTAGCTGGTAATTTTAATCTGAATTTTTGGAGGGGAGAAGATGAATATCAAAATGAGAGCTTTCAGATGGACCTTTAAGTATTATGCATTTCCTCATCAAAAAGATTTACCCATCCTAGATTTTAGATTTAAAATACAAACCAGAATTAATGATTTTTGGATTTCTGATGGTTTGATTGAGAATATGATTGGCATTTAGCTGCTTCTCCTTGGTCTTTTAGATCATACATCAATACAACAAAGTTTCATCCCAAAAAAAGAAAGGGAAACTTCTATATCAGTAACAAGATGTATTCTTTATATAAACAAGATATAAGAAATGCTATGTCTTTGTTTTGGGGTAAAAATTAAAATGGCATTTCAAACTATGCTACCTTATTTACTTCATTTAACTATTACATAGTGGGGATTATATTTTAACTGTCATTCAGAGAAAGAGTAAAAAATAAGCATTGATGTGTTAAGCAAATCACTAGAAAAAAATCAATAAACTACAGGGTTTAAACGATTTCAAGTATATTGTAGATTGGTCAGAAGTTCATTTACAATGATTAGGTTTTTACTTTAACACAACTTGTTTTAAAGAACTGTTTAAAAGTGATAACAAATCCATTTATATTACAAAAATCTAAACATCCAAAGGTGGATTTAAAAAGTCAGAGGACATCATTCATTGTGGCTAAAATGTCTGTAAATCACAAAATACCATCTTGTAGGAGCAGGGTCTTTTTAGCATGATCCTTACCCTTTCATGAATACCAAGGTCGGTTATTAACACTAGCTGGTAATTTTAATCTGAATTTTTGGAGGGGAGAAAATGAATATCAAAATGAGGGCTTTCAGATGGACGTTTAAGTATTATACATTTCCTCATCAAAAATATTTATCCATCCTAGATTTTAGATTTAAAATACAAACCAGAATTAATGATTTTTGGATTTCTGATGGTTTGATTGAGAATATAATTGGAATTTAGCTGTTTCTCCTTGGTCTTTTAAATCATACACCAATACAACAAAGTTTCATCCCATAAAAAAGAAAGGCTATCTTCTTTATCAGTAATGAAATGTATTCTTTATATAAGCAAGATATAAGAAATGTTATGTCTTTGTTTTAGGGTAAAGATGAAAATGGCATTTCAAACTATGCTACCTTATGGACTTCATTTAACTCATACATAGTGGGGATTTTATTTTAATTGTCATTCAGGGAAAGAGTAAAAAATAAGCATTTATGTGTTAAGCAAATAGCTAGAAAAACTCAATAAACTACAGGGTTTAAACAATTTCAAGTATATTGTAGATTGGTCAGAAGTTCATTTACAATGATTAGGTTTCTACTTTAACACAACTTGTTTTAAAGAACTGTTTAAAAGTGATAAATCCATTTATATTACAAAAATCTAAACATCCAAAGGTGAATTAAAAAAAAGGTCAGAGGACATCATTCAACTATTTAAATCATATTTTAACAACACTTTTTCAGCTTTATCATATGTTGACTGGATTAGTTCCACAAGGATAGCAGCTTCTTTTTAGGATAGACCCCAGGTGGTATTGATACTACTACAGGAAATTTGGCAAGGGCATCAGGGAACTCCCCCTACTTGTCATTGTTGTTGGGGGACCCATTTTGCATGAGCACTTCTTGCTTCTGTTCCCGCTCCATAGGCGGCCTAGAGAAACATGGAGGCAGATGGAGAAAGAAGAAGATAATGGAATGGTTAAAGAAAATGGAAAAGAAAGCCAATGTCAAGACCAGAGAATGCATGCAGGATTCTGATGACATGTTTCAAAAAAATCTGTTTGATGGAGATGAGCCAGCAAATGATGGATATATAATTACAGCCCTCCAGTCAGGAGGGTTCTGGGATGTTTACTTAAAGAAATGGTGATGCAGAGTGAGACAAAAAATGAAGGAGATATTTCCTGGGGGGACATTATGGAGAAAATAAAAAAGAAGGATGCAAAGACAATCCTGAGGAATAGTGGTGAGATGGGAAAGAAAACATATGCAGGGAAAGTAAAGGAAGGAAAAAGGGGAATAGAAGAAAATGAAAATGAAAATGGAAGTTCACAGTAAGGGTTTAAAGTAAAGAAGACAAAGAAATGGATGGGTATGAAGTGTGAAATAATTTATAGCTCCTTTGGGTGTAAAAGCACATGAGGTAAGAGCCTGAATTCTTATTAAGAAAGACACATTCTGTGACATTATATTTGAGACTGTTTTTTAAATAGAGACATTTCTTGGATAATATGAAAAAAAGAAAGATGGTAGCCCATAGAATCTTTATGTGATAAAATCATTTATCAGGGAAACAAAAAAGAAAATTTGTGTACAATTTCAAACAGAGATGGAAAGAGAGAATTTGAAAGGAGATTTGAAATCTTTATGTAAAGAAGTACTTAAATTATAAAAGTTTATGATAAAAGGGGTTTATGGACTGGTGGATGGGACTGTAATACTGTAAAAATAGAAAGAAAAAAATATACATATACCAAGCACTCTAAACATGGAGGGAAATGGGACTCTATCAGTTTGGTGAATTAACTATTTATCGAATACCACTTTGTCGAACTTTATTTATCGAAACTTAATCCATTGAATGCCCCTTTTAGCAAATTTTTTCCCAGGGAGAAAAATTAGTCTGCCAATCTAGCAACCATCACAAAAAACACAATATTTAAAACCCACACAGCAGCCTCCCATACCCCCCTAGCTATACATACCAACTCCAAGATGATACTACAGTGGGAAAAAGGGCAAACTCCTGATAATGGCCAACTAGTTTTTCTCTCTAGGAAAATATTCACTAAAATGAGCATTTAATGGATTAAGTTTTGATAAATAAAGTTTGACTAAGAGGTATTCGATAAATAGTTTGTTTGACAACTGACAGGGACAAGGAGGGAAATAGGGGTGTCTTAAATACGTAGGACAACCCAAAACATGTTTTTTATGGAAAATGAGAACATTTAATAAGTAACTGTGATAAAGGAAAATGTTATATTTGTGGGGAAATGGGACAATGCAGAAAATGTGAATTGAAATGCTATAAATGTAACAAAATTGGACAATTATAGATGGATTTCAGAAATGAAAATAAGAGCAAGGAAAAACGAAAAAGAAACAGAAGAAAATGAAGTGAAGAAAGTTTAGAAAAAGTAAAAATAGAATAAAAATTAAATGAGAAAAACAATAAAGAGGACACATTCTGAAATAAGTGCAGAAAACATAAATTGGGACATAGCAAAAGAAAACAAAAATAATTATATTAGTAAAAGGGTAAAAGATAGAAAAAGAACATTTAAATGGACAAGTGCAAAAGAAAACAGAGAAAATAAATGGGTGAAAAAGAATAAGTACAGCTAATGGTTGGGGGTTGGTATAATGGTTAAGATGCTTGACTGACAGACCCAGTGTACAGTGTTTGATTCTCACCTTTAGGAGGGAAATTGGCTAGGCTTAGAGTGGCCTGTTAAGGTAATTAGTTATAAACCTATGAAACCATGAATTTAAGGGAATGAAATTTTTAGAGTGCTTTGTGTAAATGTAATATTATTAAGAATATAGTAAGAAGGATAGAGATTTTGGAGTGGTGTAATACATGTGATGTAGATGTAATTATATTAGAAGATATGCATTTTTAACAAATGAAGAAAGATTACAAACAGAGAAACTATGGGGAAGAAAGCTAATCTGCAATTTTGGAAATAGATGTTCTGGAATAGTCATATTCTGTAGAATACAGTAAAGATATTAGATGTGATTTTAACAAAAGTGGGGAGATTAATCATTGTAGATTTCAAATGGAAAGAACAAGTATATAGAATTATAACATTATATGGTTATGCAAATTGTAAAGTACGAGAAAGCTTATTCCATCAGTTTTTAGATTATGTAGTGATAAATATGAATATTATAATAACAGCAGACTTCGTGATTTTAGAGGCAAGTGTAAAAAGAAATGATATAAGAAAAATGTCAAAAGTTATAAGATGCGACAAGTTAAAACTTTGGGACAAAAAAGTCATGGACTTACAAAACGGGTATGTATAGAAATGAAATAGATCATTTTATAGTATTAGAAGTTTAGCTGTAGGAGAATGACAGGTAGTTGAAATAAGATTGCCTGGTCATCTTGCAATATGGCTAGAGATAAAGAAAAACAAAAAATACTAAAAATAGACAAAAAATAAAAATGGTAAATGAGAAAGCATGGAATGAAGAAGGAAAGAGATTGGTAACACAGTTATGGAAAGATCATATTACTAGGAGAACATTTTATAAAAAAATGTTTTGACTGGTGGATGATATTTACGGAAAATATAAAAACATTTTTTTACAATGGCAATATGATGTGAGAAAAGTACACAAAGAAAAATGTAAAAGAACATATAATGATGCATTGAAAAATTTAGAACATAATGACAGAAAGTACTTTGATAAATAAAAATAATTATATGAAAGAAATCATCCCTCATTAGACCCATTATAAAGTACAATACCTCATTTGGTATGTACCTCACAAGACATCTGCAACAGCTGGAAAGGCCGCAGAAAATACCTCACTAAAAGAATCACAGGCCTGACGCAGATGCCCTATGTTGTCTAAAAAAACTCCAGCTATACTCTGTGGCATATCGTCTACTCAGAGGCAATCTCTGCTTAACATACAAGGCCATGTCAAACCCTGAGCTGTTGGACATGCTCCACTTAAAGAAATCCCAATCCCTCAGAGCCACATGCTCCAGGGTTCTAAACCTTGTCATCACAATGAGAAAAACATGCTGAAGGGATAGGTCCCTGACCCAGAGACTCCCCATACTCTGGAATAGACTGCCCATACATGTCAAGCAGAGCGCCTCCTTGACCCTATTCAAAAGGAACCTTGATGATTGGCTGGGAGATAGGAAATTCACCCCGGGGATCACGTCAGTCACCCTGCTAGACAGAGGTCCAGGTAAGTAAATATTGTGGGAAGAAATATCCAGGGAATTGTTATGGCTAGGCTTGTATAGGCCCTAGGGCTGATAGCCTAGTACCAACCTATGAACCTATAAATAGTGTAGTAGAATATGTACAAGAAATGCTTAAAGAAAAAAAGAAGGTAGTAAAAAAAACATGAAAAGTAAAAAAGTTAACAGAAAAAAGAATGAGGAGTTGGAAAATGAGACTTCTTTATTTGAGCTAGACAAAGTATTAGTGCAAATAAATATAAATTTGTTTGCAGAACCAGATGGAATAGAGTGTGAAATGTCTACAAATTTAAAGGATTAGCAAAAATATATTTTTTAAAGATTTTGAATGAAAGGTTAAATGAAGGCTTTATGTATAAATATTTATGTAGTGGAATACTTAAATTCATATGAAAGAAGGAAGAAAGAAGATAATTAAAAAAATGGAGACTGATATTATTGAATAATAATGATTATAAGATCTTTACTAAAATAATACAAAAGAGATTTAAAACTAAAATGGAAAATATGAAAGATAGTATATTTAGTCTAAAGAGTAAGGGTTGTCAAAAGTTATTAATGACAGAAAAATTGTGGATGATATTATGAACAGAAATAAAATCATGATAAAAGACCATAATAAGGCATTTGATACAACTAGACATGAAATCATATGGGTGATAATGAAAAAATATAATATAATATAATATAATATAATATAATATAATATAATATAGTATAATATAGTATAAAATAATATAATAAAGTATAATATTAGGAAATTACGTATGCTTGTGGATAATAATAATAATAAAGTAAAATACTTCTAAATGGCTGGTTAAGCCAAAAGGTGCATATAAAGAGTGGCATAAGACAGGAATGACCAATAAGTTGTACACTCTTTACATTAGTTTTGAATGTCATAGTATGTGAAATAAAGTAACTAGATAAATTCCACAAAAACCACCAACGCAAGGCCCCAGACACCATTTGTATTTTTAGCACTTTCGTTCTTTTAATTGTAAAACAAGAACTTCATCAGAAAATACAAGTAAAGATGAAGAAGCCATTTAAAAAGATTGTCAAAAAGTCACATGACATGATTACCCAATCAATATCAAGAAAATAGTGGGTGTGTCACTTAAGTGATCTTAAAGTGCAAGTATTAAAGATTAACAAGAATTAAAAGTGATGTCAAAATATTAAAAATGTTCAACATAACTTGTCTTGGTGGTTCTGATGGAATTTACATAGTTTCTTTGTTTGGTGTTTGTTCTACCATGCTTTTTGTGTTTTTTTCCAGTATGTGAAATAAACTACAAAATGAAAGAGGCTGAATATATAACACACATGAAGGGTTAAAAATTCCAGTCCTGTTAACATATACAGATGATATAATAATTGCAACAAAAAAAATGAAAGAAGTAATAAGTTACACACATGAGTGTGTAGAGGTGATAGGGAAGCTTTAAATAATGAGAAAAAAATAAAGGTTTAGATGATGCAGTAAAGATAGGGGGTACATATTTTACAATGAATTAAATTTCTACGTTAGATTTGAGAATAAAGATGTAAGTAGAATTCAATGGGAAAACAACAGAAGAAATAAAACAAACTTGTCTTTTCTGGAGGACATATAAATTATCATTCAGAAAAAAGGTGCATTTGATAAATTCAGTACTGATGGGAAAAATAGCAGACTTAGCAACTGTATTTGTGCTGCCAACGGTATTTGAAAATGAATCATTGCAGATAATGTTTTCATTTATATAGGGCTCTAGACTAAACCATGTATAGAGATGAGTTTTGTATGTAAATAAAGCAGGAGAAGGTTTAGGGTTAATTAACCCACCAGTATATGTTGCTACATTAAATTTGTACAAAGTGCTAAGGTGGATAAATAAAAAACATAAGAGCTTAGTGGTAAAATTGCATAAATATCAGTATGATAAATTTTGGGGTAAGGTAAAAAGTAAAAGAGAAAATGAGTGAGTAAATGAAGAAATAAAATGTTACTAAGAAAAATATTTCTGTCAAAAAACTGATGATATAGAAAAGGAAAGAAAAGTTGGTATAAGATTGTAATGATAAAACATGGGAAAATCTAACTGATGAAAAAATTACAGCTATAAAAATAAGAAGCAAATGGTGTAATAAGAAAGTAGAATGTCAATATTGTTTGTGCAAACAGATAATAGATGAATTACCAGTAAAAGAAAGCATGCCATATAAAAATAAAAGTAGTACAATATGTTTACATTGTCAAGAAGAAGAAACTACTAAACATATGTTTTTGAAATGTGAAAGAGTAAAAATGTTATGGGGAAAACTATGTAAAAAGATTTTTTTTCAAATATATAAAATAAGTGGATAAAATAAAATGTGTATGATTAAATATGGATATTACAAGAATAGAAGCAAACAATATGTTAAAAGAATAGACAAAAAGTTATCTTATGTCATACAGGCTATGTAGAATGAAAGAGTAAATTAAATTATGTTTTATGGGAAATGGATTTTAGCAACAATATTATGTAGAATCAGGTGGTGGTTATAGAAAAAGGCATGGGGGTCTAATAGGGATGAAAACATATGGATATGTGTAAATGTATTTGTATATCTATATATTTCTACATTTGTAAACAGGTAAATATGTTGTAAATAAGAGTTCTTGCGTATATGAATAAAGGAACCCTACTCTTTTTTGTAAGTGTTATGGGATCTTTTACATCCACCTGAGTTACCACCAGTTCAAACAGATGGGAACTCAGTTTAATAATGCATCCAAAGGACAGCACACTCAGTGAGTGCAGCACCTCCCTTATGCTGCACTGCAATGTCAGCAATCAATCTTCCTGGTGTGGAAATAGAACCCACAATCTCTTGCACCAAAAGCAAGTGTGCTACCTGAAAAAAAATCTATTTTTAAATGCAAGTCGATCCGGGCTAGGGGATAAATACCATAAAGACTCCCAAATAAAATGGTTAACTCTTCTTTATTCAAAAAAATAAATAAATAAAATGAGCATAGAATAGAATGAGCACTTTCATCCAGTTTAACTGGACTTCATCAGATTCATTGAATACAATGACACTAAAACCATTTATAGCCACAGGAACAAAGCAATTTGCCAGGAAATGATGTAACAGTAATTCCGAATAATTAATCAGTGTAATTAAGTAAAGAAATTAAAGACTTATTAGTTTTAAAAAGTTGTATGGCCAATAAAATGTACACAATAATTAAAAAAAAATATATATATATGTGTGTGTGTGTGTCTAAAACACTTTTGTATAATTTAGCTAAACATGTATTAAATTGTAACCTCAATATAGTAAAACAATGTATGCATATCCTTAAAAGTATCCTAAATGTGTAAAAAAATAAATAAGTTGATATGAATTAATGTGTTAATATAAATATACATATATATATATATATATATATATATATATATATATATATATATATATATATATATGTGTGTATATATGTTTATATATCAATTGTTAGGGTGAGCTATTTCAAGCCCTCGACTTTAAGATAGGTTTCAATGATATGTGGTCATTAATACCCAGGGGGGGGGGGGGGTTGCTGGCATTTAACTTTAATTGCCAGACTACTTCTTTTTCTTCAAGTAGAAGCTTTACATTACTACCCCTAGAGTTAATGTACACCTTGTCAATAACAGCAAACCTAAAAGTGTGACTGCTATTATTCTGTTCAGTGTGCTTGTATAAAGCATTATTTGTATTCTCTTTTTTAATGTTGTAAATATGTTCATATATTCTGTTCTTTAAAGACCTGTCAGTTTTGCCTACATAATATGCCAGGCAGGTGGAACATAATGCCAAATACACTACTCCCTTAGTGTTACAATTTCCTGTCTGGAAAATCACTTTACTTCTGCTAGTGTTTTCCAAAAAAATAGCATTCTCTTCATAAATGTATGCACCCTGATTACAAGACCCACATTTACGAGTTCCTTTAAAAATCTTGGTTTTCCTGTCAGTATTGTGGTTCTTCAAATGTGCTTTGATATTGTCACCTGTCTTGTAGACAAAAACAGGGTTATGTTCTAAGTAGTTATATATATATATCCACATTACCCCTCAAAATATTCCAGTTCTTGGATATCACATCTTTAATAATGGATGAAAAAGGGCAATATTTTAATACCATGGCTCTGGTAAAATTATCCCTGTTTGTATTCTCTACTTCCTGGATAATCTCTTTTCCTAATACTGGTTTGTACAGTAACCCCCATTGTGATATATATACTCAACAGTATCTTTAACTAATTTATGGGGATAAACTCTCTCCAGGAACACATTACCTACCAATCTAAGTTCCTTCACCATGTCAGCATAATTTGAGGTCATCCTAGCTGGTCTAATGCATTGACCTTTTAAAATGTTTTTTTTTTCTGTGAAAAAGGATGGCAGCTACCAAATTCTAAATAAGAGTTGCTGAACATGGGTTTACGGTATATGTTGGATTTAAAACCATAATTTGACAAACCAAAATGCAGCAACGCTAGGCAGGTTAGGTTCCAACAGCAATAAAGACCCGTCCAAACTCCAAGATAAAAAAAACAACTGGATTTATTAAATTATTTTACAATGGATATAGCGCTTTCGTCCACCAAACATGGACTTCCTCAGAATCAATTAACTGTGCTATTCATCATATATAAATAAGCACAGTCTACCAATCACATTGGTCTTGTGAATTCAAACATAATGATATCATCTCATGAATAAACATACTACTTCCTATTCCCTTAAAGCGACCTGTAAAATATTAAATGAATTAAAATATTAAAAATATAAAACCACACTAATAATATAGCTCATCATATCTAAAAAGTGCCATTACCATCTACACACCTAAAATACAATCCTAAAGTATAACTAGACTTGTATAAACATTATTACTTAAGCTCCAATACTGGATTTATGGGTATAATATCATTAATACCAGGCCAGCAGGTGGCATTTAATAATAATTGCCACCTTACCTCCTTTTCTTCTAGTATAGCTTTAATATTCCCCCCCTTGGATTAAATCTAATACATTCTAAAATTCCAGATTTAAAATTTAAACATGTTTGACTGGTCTCCAAATGCTTATATAAAGCATTATTGTTGTCCTTTTTACTTAAAATATGGTATAAATGTTCATAAATCCGTTTTCTTAGGGGTCTTTCGGTTTTCCTGACATAGAACCCAAGACACTGACAACACTTTGCTAAATATACCACATATTTAGATTTACAATTACCTTTCTTAAAATGTACTTTAGTTTTATTAATATTTTCCAAAACTAATGATTTACACTGAAGTAAACACACTGTAAAAGTTGCAGACTCCAAATCTGACCTTAAAGCAGTGACAAGTGGAGTACCACAGGGTTCCGTCCTGGGACCTCTCCTGTTTGGTATCTACTTCTCTGAAGTACAGGCTAACACAGAAGGCCTCTGGCTAATGAAGTTCGCAGATGACTGCAAACTAGGAGCCACAGTCAAGTCCCCAAATGATGTGGACATCCTACAGAAGGGGCTCACTGAGACAGATGCCTGGTGTCAGAGCCATGGCCTCAAGCTCAATGCCAAAAAGTGCAGTGTCATCCCCTTTGGTAAAAACTCTGTACCCATGAACTACCACATGGGCAGCAATCTACTTAACACTGAATGTGTGATGCGACCTTGGGACCCAGGTGGACAGTAGTCTCTCCTTTTATAGTCACATCTCCACAGTAGTCAGGAAGTCCTTCTATGTGGCACACCTCATCATAAAAGGGTTCTCATCCAGGAAAAAAGAGGCCATTGTTCCCCTCTACTCGACACTCATTAGACACATTATAGAGTACAACGGCCCTTTTGGAATATACCTCACAAGACATCTGCAGCAGCTGGAAAGGCCACAGAAGTACCTCACAAAGAAGATTACTGGCCTCAAACAAATGCCCTACACTGACCCCTCAAAAAACTCCAGCTTTACTCCATAGCACATTGCCTACTCCAAGGTGATCTCTGCCTAACATATAAAGCTATGACAAACCCAGAGCTGTTGGACATGTTACACCTAAAGAAATCCCAATCCCGCCAAGCTACACGCTCTAGGGACCTAAACCTTGTCACCACAATAAACAGGACATACTGGAGGGATAGATTCCTGTCCCAGAGACTTCCCATACTCTGGAACTGGCTACCCATCTATATCAAGCAAAGTTCTTCATTAGCACTCTTCAAGAAAAATCTTGATGAGTGGATGGGAAATAGGAAATACACCCCGGGGATCACTTCTGTGTCTCTTATCGACAGTGGCACAGGAAAATAACTTTCTTGGGTGGTATAAGCCAGGGAACCTTGTTGGCTAGGCTTACATAGGCCCTTCAGCTGATAGCCTTGTATCTACCTATGAACCTATGAACCTATTTATCCACCATAATCACACTACACTAACTGCAGCTGCCACATTTTTTAGTGCCTTCACTATTGCTGTCTCGTGAAACTATCTTAGAGTGTGATTCAAATTTATTTTTTCAATTCAATCTGGTTTTGTATACAAATCTAGGTTTATCCCCCAGTAATTCATAAATATCACTATCACCTCTAAGAATATTCAAATTCTTATGCACTATCTCCTTTATTCTATCTACAAGCCCATTATATTCCAAGATTAAAACTCTGTCATAATTCCCATTATTATTAGTCTGAGGGGTACTATGAGGGTTGTTACTATGTACCATCTCTGCACCTAATAAAGGTTTATATTTCTTATTCCATTCACTAATTACATATTGTGAAATATCCTTAATTAATTCTGAAGGATATCCTCTATTTGCAAACATAGACCCTATAAATTTTATTTCTCTTATGATGTCCTCATATTGTGATGTCATACGGGCAGCACTTATGCATTGCCCTTTTAAAATACTTTTTTTCTGTGCCCAGGGATGGCAACTAGAATACACAAGATATTTTGTGGGTATGGGAGATATACATATCCAAGTAAGGCATGCCTTCCTTTCTATAACCATATGTAAATCTCAGGAAGGTACTGTTGTTGTTTTAATAACCCATAAATTCATCTGCTTTGTCTCTTGGACCATCCCACATCACAAAAATGTCTAAAAAACAAACATAATTTTTAATGCATTGGGAATAACTACGCTATGTGCTGCTCCTCCCAGTCCATTAATACTAGGTTGGCAAAAATAGGAGCACATGGAGTGCTCATCACCACTCCCCTAGTTTGTTTATACACCTCACCTTCAAAATATATATAGATAGTTTAAAACCATGAGGTGTGAGTGAAATATAAGTATCTAAAAAGGACAAACCAAAATTATCATATGTGTGGGTGAACTAAAAATAGGGACAGATATTGTTCAAATATAAAAAATTTTTCTATTTCATCCATATCACCCTTCCACAAAATAAAAATGTCCAGGAAACACACATAAAGTTTAAAATGACTCCTATAGGCACTATTAAATACACATCTGTTTTCCCATTCTGTAAGAACAAGGTTTGCAAACATGGGGGCAAATTGGCCAAGATATGACTTTTAATGATGAATATCTTTGGTGTGGTGCAAAACCAAAGAAAATAGAACCCCAATGGACTTATACAACAGTATCAGGCAACAACAACATTTCCCATGGCTTAGCAGCTACGGACGTTGCAACTGAATGCACCCACGGTAAAAACTTTTTTTTATCAAAAAGCTGTACACCCAGAAACTTTTGTTGTCTTTTTAAAGATTGGGTTTACATTTGGGAGTATTAGTGAAATTAATACTGCCACTAACACTAATACACATATACCTGATGCCATGCCATATGGTTCCTTAAAAGAAAAAAATATTAGGTATGGAAAAAAAGTTATGCAACATTAAACAGCAGTAGGTCAATAATGCATATTATCAGAAGTGTACTGAATTAAAAATTACACTCCACAGACTGAGAGTGTTTAAGGAGCCCATGGGAATTGATGTGAATGATGACATTGTTAACGATTTTAATTTATTTGATGAATTTGGTTTTAATTTTATGAGTTTATTGATTAAACATAATGATACAAAATTGAGCAAACTATTAGCCAAAGTGGAACATTTGAACATAGATGTTACACAGGATTTGGTGTTTGATAATTGGAAAGAGTTTTATAACAAGCAATTCACCATTGTTAACAAACGTACTACATCCTTAGTTAGAAGAAAAGAGAAAAAGATACTTAGAGACACTCAACAGTATAGAAATAAGAATGTATACATTTGGAAAAAGTTTAGGCAGATAAATATTGGGGACACACACGATACTGGTTATGAATATGCCCAAGATAGTAATAAAGCTTACATAAGTACACATAAGGCACACAAGAGGTATTATAACCCCGAACATAAGTCTGGAAATTTTTGGAAAGGCAAAAAACAGAATTCATGGAGACACAGGGGGAAACACTGGCATTCAGGACAGAGAGGGAGACAGACCAGAAACCAGTCGATACCCCACAGGCCTTACCTATGGAACAACCATTGGAGATAGAAAAAGTGAATGAGGTTTTTTATGTCTGTAAACATTTTAAAATTTTTAATTACACAGATCAAGATGTGACTAAGGAACACGTTTCTTTGTTCCTTAAGGGGATGAAATTTGTGCCTATGGCAAAATTTGATTTAACAGACACACTTTTAGAAATTAAGTTATTTATTAGAAAGCTTAATTTAGCTGTGTGTTTTAAAGACAAGGGACAAGACCTGGGTATCCCTACTCTAAAGAAAAAAAGTACTTACAACCCTCCTTTACAGCCTATATTTTCCACTCTTGAAAATGTGATTCTGGAAGATATATATAAGACCCATGCTGATGGATTAGGTAAAAAGAAAAAGGATTTTAATTTTAGTAAGTCTGAATGGGAACTTTTTCATAAACTATGTGGTGACAAAACCACTAGAGTTATGAAACCAGATAAAGGAGGGGGTATTGTACTCTATGACCAGATGAATTACATTAACAAGATGTATGACATTTTAAATAATACTGAAGTTTATGAGTTAGTATCTCTCAACAAGATTAATACTGCTTATAGATGTATTGACTCTTGACTCGAAGAATATTTGATGGACCAAAGAATATCTTTTGAGATATATAATTTTGTTATAGTTGAATTTCCAGTATTAGCCACCATATTTGGAGTGCGCACAGTTCATAAGGATGTTTTGCACCCACCTTTCCTAGCTATAGTGTCTGGAAGCAAATCTAAAACTTACCCCATTGGAGTTGTGATAGATAATTGGTTGAAGCATGTATATAAGAATATTCCACACTTACTCATTGACTCATGGGATTTTTTTGGGCAGATTAAAACATGAACTTTGGGAAAGTGATTCGAAATTTGCTAGTATTGATGTGGTAGATTTATTCAACGCAATATCTAAAGACGTAGAATTGGAATTATTTCATGAATCAATGATTAAGTATTCCAATTTAGACAAATATAGAATTCTTTTGGTACTTGAATTGACGATTATAGTTTTAGAGAATAATTTTATTTATTTTGAGAGCGAACATTTTAAGCAAATTAGTGGTGTTGTCATGGGGGCTTCTTGTGCCCCCATGTTTTCAAACCTTGCTCTTACTGAATGGGAAAACAGATGTCTATTTAATAGTACCTATAGGAGTCATTTTAAATTTTATGTGCATTTCCTGGATGACGTTTTTATTTTATGGAAGGGTGATATGGATGAAATAGAAAATTTTGTTTTATATTTGAAAAATATTTGCCCCTATTTTAAGTTCACCCACACATATGATGATTTTGGTTTGTCTTTTTTAAATACATATAGTTCACTCACACCTCATGGTTTTAAATCCAACATATACTGTAAACCTACGTCCAGCAATTCTTATTTTGAATTTAATAGCTGCCATCCTTTTTTGCAGAAAAAAAGCATTTTAAAAGGTCAATGCATTAGAGCAGCTAGGATGACCTCAGATTATGTTGATGTGGTGAACTAACTTAGATTGGTAGGTAATATGTTCCTGGAGAGCGGTTATTCCCCATAAATTAGTTAAAGATATTATTGAGTATATATTATCACAATGGGGGTTACTGTACAAACCATTATTAGGAATAGAGCTGTTCCAGGAAGAGGAGAATACAAACAGGGATGATTTTACCAGAGCCATGGTATTAAAATATTGCACTTTTTCATCCATTATTAAATATGTGATATCCAAGAACTGGAATATTTTGAGGGGTGATGCAGATATATATATATATATATATATATATATATATATATATATATATATATATATATATATATATATATATATATAAAACTACTTAGGACATAACCCTGTTTTTGTCTACAAGACAGGTGACAATATCAAAGCTCATTTGGAGAACCACAATATTGACAGGAAAACCAAGATTTTTAAAGGAAGGAAGGAAGGCACATTTATGAAGAGAATGCTATTTTTTTGGAAAACACTAGCAGAAGTAAAGTGATTTTCCAGACAGGAAATTGCAACACTAAGGGAGTAGTGTATTTGGCATTATGTTCCACCTGCCCAGCATATTATGTCGGGAAAACTGACAGGTCTTTAAAGAACAGAATATATGAACATATTTACAACATTAAAAAAGAGAATACAAATAATGCTTTATACAGGCACATTGAACAGAATAATAGCAGTCACACTTTTAGGTTTGCAATTATTGACAAGGTGTACGTTAACCCTAGGGGTGGTAATGTAAAGCTTCTACTTGAAGAAAAAGAAGTATTCTGGCAATTATAGTTAAATACTAGCAACCTCTCCTCGGGTATTTATGACCACATATCATTGAAACCCATCTTAAAGTCCAGGGCTTGAAAGAGCTCACCCTAACAATTGATATATAAATAAATATAAATAATTTATATTTATATTAACACTTTAATTCATATCAACATATTTATTTTTTTACACATTTAGGATACTTTTAAGGATATGCATAGTTTGTTTTACTATACTGAGGTTACAATTTAACACATTTGGTTAAATTATTAAAAAAAGTTTAACTCATATTTTATATATATATATATATAAAACATTTGTTAACCAGGAAAGTCCAACTTGGAACATAGCCAATTTTCAGTGGAGGCCCAGGGAGAAATTCTCCAGATGCCTGTCTTTAAATGTGTGAGGAAACCGGAGCACTCGGAGGAAACCCACATGAACTCACAGAGGACATGCAGACTCACACAGAAGGCACCCCAGCCGAAAATTGAACCAGAGAACCTCTTGCTTTGAGGTGACAATGCTACCACTGCACCACTGCACCATCTATATATATATATATATACATATATATATATATATATATATATATATATATATATATATATATACACATATAAATATACATATATAAATATATATATATATATATATATATATATATATATATACATATATATATATATATATATATATAACTAAAATTAACCGCACTCAAAAAAATTGAACGAAGAGAAGAAATTTTAACTAAGAAATGAACTTCGTGACAATAAAAGCATTCAATAAAATAGTAAATAACACCAACAACTCTTGTAGAACTTTAGCGCTTTCATCTTATTTATTATCAAGACTTCTTCAGAAAGACATGTTTCATATATATATATATGTGTGTGTGTGTGTGTGTGTGTGTGTGTGTGTGTGTGTGTGTGTGTGTTTGTGTGTGTGTATATATGTATATATGTATATATATATATATATATATATATATATATATATATATATATATTCACATTCATATTTTGACAGCCATTTTCAACAAGATTTTATTTATACTGGTCATACACCTTTTTAAAAAGAATAAGTCTTTAATTTCTTTACTTAATTACTCTGATGAATTGTTCAGAATTACTGTTACATCATTTCCTGGCAAATTGCTTTGTTCCTGTGGTTATAAATGGTTTTATTATCATTGTATTCAATTTTTTTTGAATAAAGAAAAGCTAACCATTTTATTTGGGAGTCTTTATGGTCGTTATCCACTAGCCAGGATCACCTTGCATTTTTGTGTAGTATTGGCTGCCTTTTTGTACATTTTTGGAAATCTGTTTTTAAAACAATACTCCTTCCATTTAGAGTCATTTCAACCTCTGAAGGAATAAAATAAAGTATTAGGCCTCTCCCTGATAAAAATTATGTAAGACCTGATTCATCACCATTCAAATTCTATAATACTTTGCAGATGTTTTTTGCTTGAAAATTCATAAACTAACAATCTATCTTTCTGATTCAAAACATCTTCCACATACTGTTATGTTTGGTTAAATTATTTTTTATAAAAAACACTGATGGTTTAAATCTAGGAAATAACTCTCATTGCTTTACTCAACTCTGACTATAAAACTATAAAAAATATGCAATCAAATATTACTAACAACAATCTCACTCTTTCTTCATAAAAATCAATTGGGTTTTATCCTGGAAAAGAAAATGTGATCAGCAATTCATATTCTGCAAGCAATACAACTCTTTTTTTTTCAAATAAAAAAAAATTCCAAGAATCAAACCTTAACATATCCCTCTGCTCCCTAGATGACCCACAAAGCTTTTGAATCTATAAACAGACAATATTTACTATAATTCAATCCTGAAATCTCACATTAAATCTATATAATTTAATAAAAGCTTTACTTTTTTCAAGCTAAATTATTTTACATATGCATTCTCTTGATTCTGAAATACATACTCAACATTCAAGTGTATGGCAAGAATGTCTACTTTCTCCAACCCTTTTCTGAATATCCACAAATCTGATACTATCAGCAGTAGAACACACTCAACTAATTAGCCCCTTAACAGTGAAAAATATCCCTTATTTTATTTATTTGTTTTTTGCTTATGTCAGTGCTTGTATATTTGCAGTAACAGATGGCTTAACTTCTGCCCATCATCTGTTATTGTTTTTTTGCACCCAATTAGTGTTTATATTGGCCATACAATCAACTGTAATAAATATAAACTCTTATTATTGTCAGCCCCACAAACATTAACCTTCTCCTTTATATAGCAGAAGAACAGTTGAAATGTAACTGTAAAAAATAATAATTTAATAAATCAGTGGAATACAGTTAACATCTCTTTACTGGAAGGATATATCTTTTTAATCTCAAAATGTATCCATGCCAGTCTTTTGTTTTGCAGAATATGATATGCCCGCCTTAGAAGAATTCTACCAAAAAATGAAAATAATTATGGATTACATTTTTATGGAGGGGAGGATCTCCTAAGACTCCCTGGGATATTCTATCATTAACTAAAATTCATTTTGTATACAATATTAAAAACCCAGAACTTTATACTTTTATTACAGCATTAATCAATTATGTAAAATGGAATAGAGATGTAAATTAATTTGTTTCACAGATATTAAACTCAGTATGGCAGTTATGGTTATTCACCTGGATAGATATATAAGATATTGGAAGAAATTCATTTACAAAATTTACAAATTTTGCTAAGGAAGAATAAGTCAGTAATAAACAGAATCAAAATTACCATAGCACAATTTTCCTTATTCAAGTTAGTCACCATTGGATTTCAAGTTGGATAAAAAATAACTTACAGCAAGTGTTAGATACATTTTTACTCAAGATTTTTCTTCTGTGATCTTAGAAAAATTAGTTATCCTAGCCAATATTTCTAGTTTCCCTACATTAAAAATAATCACAGATCTAGAAAGATTATACAATATATTCATTAATGTCGTTCCCAGAATGATCAAATATACAATGATCAAGCAGCAAAAGAAAAAAAAACAAGCGTCCACCAGAGCTGATAAAAAGACTTTTAATACAAAGGATAAGCGCTTTCACATATAATGCTTATTCAGATCCATAAAAACATTATCACAGGTGTGCTCATTATATATTTAAGCAATAATCAATCAACTATAAAACAGCAGCAATTACTTGATGTATAGTTTTCTTTTTTAAAATTGGTTTTAAAGATACAGAGGTGTTAATTCCTGGCAGTTTATCTGCCTGCAATTTCACAATCCAATTTGCCTCTACATTCTCTAACCTGTTATTATAATCACATTTTCTCTTACTTATGGGTATCAACTGTAAAACATTAAATACAAAAGAATGCCTGGTACAGAAGATACATGTTTTGCCAAGGCATTAAGAGTATTTAATCACCTAATATCTCCTGCATGCTGCAGGATATGCACTTTCAACATTCTCACTGTTTTGTCTATATAAAAGGATGTGCATGACCTGCACCTAGCCAGATAAATCAACCCTTTAGATGTACAATCAGCATAAAAAGAAGGTTTAAATGTAAAATTAATAATAGGATGCTGAAACTCATGTATAGATGACATAAATTTGCAGGCTTTACAGTGCTTACATGGATATGTACCTAAGCGTTCAGATAAAGGCATTGGCAACTGAGTCAATTTATAGCATAGCTGTCTCTTAAGAAAAAGATTATATTTAAAAGTCTAGCTCAGTTTCTCACCCACAATACCCTTTGACTTTATCATCTGAAAGCAAAATGGGCCAGTATTTCTTCACAATATCACATACTTGTTGCATATTATTTCCATATGTCAATGACAACCTAACATTAGTAGGAGCAGTATCTAACAAATTGCCCTTAGTAGAAACATATGGGTGGTTAAAGTAAGGTTGACTTTTATCAGAACGCATACCAGTGACCATAGTATAACTTTTCTCTAATGTGTCATGACTGTATCCTCTAGCAAATAAATCACTCCTAAGACCAAGTATAGCTTCTTGATACTGTTTATCATCTGTATGCAGTCTAGGCATATGCAAATACTGGCCTTTAGCAATGTTCTTAAAAATATGCTTGGGATGCATGCTGTGAAAATGTAGTAATGCATTCTTCCTACAAAGCGAAGTGGACAAATCACCCTCAATCAATGTAACCTTGGTAACTAAAAATGCAATACTGGTCCGTAAATAATTCAATACAAATCTAAAACAACTACTGGTAAATTCCAAATGTTGTACAAATCTCAATAAATCTGATTCGACACCTTGCCATAAAATAAAAACATCATCAACAAAATGTTTATAGTACAAAAGGTGTTCAGAAAACTCTTGTTGCAACAGGACAGCCATGCACTCCCAGTCAGCCAACACAAGATTGACATAACTGTTAGCAAATGGAGTGCCCGTCACAACACCAACCCTCTGTTGATAAACTACATCATTGAATAAAAAAAATTATTGCAAAGCACCAGTTCCATTAGTGTGCCAAAACAATCTATCAATTCTAGAGAATAATCAACATTTTCCATCAGATAATTCTTTAAAGATGCAATACCAAAATCATGCAGTATTACTGTAAAATGCGTTTGTATGTCCATACTGACAAGAATAGTATCATTAGTAAAAGGACCATGCATTCTGGTAAATGCACCCAAGGTGCTAAGGAAATGTTCCGTATCCCTAGGAACAGCCACTGCTGTATCTAAAGGTCTCTTCAGTTGTTTCTCTATAAAGATGGAAATAAATTCAGTGGCCCAACCCCTCCCTGAAACAGACACAGGGCTGGGCCAATGAGTGACTTATGCACCTTGGGTAAGCCACGTATAACAGGTATCAAAGGTTCAGAGACCAACATAAAGTCATAAAGCTCCTTATCAATCTCCTGCTCCATTAATAGCTCATATAAAGTACTGTGAATGTCACCAATGATAACATTCAAATCATGTTCATTAATAACTTCATAACTGGAGTCATCATTTAACATAGCATGCATACATGTGTTATAATGAGCTGTATCAAGGACCACAATGGATCCCCCTTTGTCAGCAGGTCATATAGTCAAGTCAGTGCTAGTTCGTAATTCACAAAGCATTTTAAATTCTCCTGATGTTAAATTATGAAAGTTACTCTTCTTCAAATCAATAACATGTAACTCCTTTTCCACAATTTTAAAAAAGGTTTCAAGCACAGGAGTTATCTGTCGGACAAAAGTACTGGTGCATTTGAATATAGTTGGTGTGTTAACATTCTTATGCTGACTTACTCTTGTGCTTTACTGAGACTGTGCAAACTCTGGAGCTTGCTCGAAAGCTCTGGGGTTTACCAGTGAGTGCTGCAGAAGCTACAGTTGCTGCCATGTGCTTGGGCCTGTTTTTTTTAACCACGTGCTGCATACTATTAACATGAGCGTTAGAAGTTACTGGAAGCTTGCATTTCTCATTTGTAAGCATATTTGTGTGCTTTTCTGTGAGCTCATATATCTGACAAATCTCAATGGCCTTATTCAAAGTTAAATCACTGTCATGAAGCAAAATCTTTCTCACAGCATCATCTTTAATACCACAAATGTCTGTCTTTTATCAACTCATCCCTTAAATCACCAAATCGGCACATTTTGGCTCTGTTTCTCAAATCGTTGTGTATGCTGCAAATGTTTCACCAGGCTGTGATCCCTTGTGTAAAATAAGTGTCTTTCCATTGTAATGTTCATCTGGGGGTTACACATTTCTCTAAATTTACATTTTAAGCTTTCAGGGTCCTCCCTTGACTTAGCTGTTACAACAATATGACGGTTTTCCCCCTCTCTTGCAAAGATAGTAGGTCCATACACATATGAATGCTCCCTTTCAATGGCTTCTGACCCAGCTAAATCAAGCAAAATAAATGCCTTTCTAGGGTCATCTTTATCAGAAAATGTAACATGTATGAAAATATTGTACTCTTACTGAAATACTCTCTAGTTTTTGGCAATATTACTATCAAAGACAAGTGCACTGGGTTTTTGAAATCCCTCAGCCATGCCAACAAAGTATGCACAAACATACTGAAAATATGACCCTTGTAATTATATATGAACAAGTTCTCTCTCAGCAGCTTGCAGTAACATTTAAATGCACAATAAACTGTTCGAAATACTGTACTTTGTGAAATATGCTCAGAAATTGATTATTTTGTGAATTAACTGTACTGTAATACTTTACAAACATGCAAACACTTCATACACTTCTGATAACTCAGTTAGCTTTAATTAACATGAAAAATACATGCTGAGGGAAAAATGCAGTTGTTTCCTTTTATTCTATTTGTTTTATACAATTTGGACTTTATTTTAAACGTTTTCCATAATAAGTAAAATTAGTAATAGGTATATATTGGCTGCTTAAATAACTCCCCACACAAGTTCGACAAGTAAATAATAGCAATAAGGGAAGTATGAGGCAGAACGAATAAATGGCGCCAAGTTCAAACTGCGCTGATGGCGTTTTCACAGAAACATAAAAAGTCAGTACTACTCACACCTGAGCTCGTGCGTATTAAAAAACTCAAGAGGATTCCAGTTCAATAAAAGTGGAACAATGCTTTAAAAATAAAGCATGTAAAGTATATATATATTTATATATATATATATATATATATATATATATATATATATATATATATATACACTCAGGCAGTTTTCACTTCACCAGCAATAAAAATCAACGATGTAGTCCAGCACAAGCAAATCTTCACAATTCGGCAGTATTCACTTCACCAGCATTAAAATCCAATAGTATAGTCCAGGAGTTATAATCCAAGTTACGTAAATATAGGCACAAGCATTATATAAAATATAATTTTATTATAAAACATGCATGCGGCTAGCGCTTTCACCCATAGGCTTCATCAGGCCATAGACATTTAAAAACAATGTGTTTCTTATATACTTTAAGCACTTATGACATCATTTCCTTTCACTAGTCATTTAAACATTTTACATATATTCATTCAAACGTTCTTGACATCATTTCCTTTTACTAATCAAAATTACATATATCTACTTAATATAGCGATACATGTAACTAATATATTTACCATTACAAAAGCATACTGCTGTCTAAGTAATGAAATTATAACATACTAAACATCTACATACAAGCGAATATACATACATATAATCTAGTTTATACTAATAAACTATTCTTTCTAAAATAAGCGCAATACAGATGCATATACTAGAAGTCAACATTGCTCCATTCTAAAAATAAAAATATATCTATATATAGTTAAGCACATCCTGTCATATCTCGAGTAACAATGTTATCTACTTAATAACATAAGCAGTTTCTCTATCAATAAAAAATAATAAAAATAGATAAAAAATGCTTAGTAATACAACTTCATTATATCAGGAGGAAGATATAAATATAAATATACGTATCAAACAAAATACTATATACTAAAACTCCCCCTGCAAAATATGATATAATAGAAATGTAATATAATAAAAAAAAATTTATATTTGTATATGTAACATGATAAAAAAATGAATATGTATTCATTAAGATAAAAAATATAAATAAACAAAAAATATATATAGATATAATAAAAAATATATATAATATACTATATAAGATACATTTGAAAAAAATATATGTATATATATATATATATATATATATATATATATATATATATATATATATATTATCAATAAATACGACAAAAATTCTTAAGGCAAATAGAAGCCTATATGTAGTAATATTAAATGTAATACCCAACAATAAATATGTGAGTGGGTAATAAGATTACTAAATAAAATAATAAGCATCTAATAAAAAGTTAGGCTTTAATTTTTATTTGTATTGGTCTAGCTTTGAGTACTGGTCTGATGGGAACTCGATCCTTAAATCCAGGTGAGTGATCCGCTCTAAGCCTAATAATCCATTCTGTCTCACGTTGCTCAGTGATGTTACGTATAGGCCCCCTTCTAATGGTGGGGTAATTAACACAAATAACCATAAATTTAAAATAATGCTGTGCTGAACTATTCTCCACATGTTTGGATAAAGCATTATTATCTGAACATATCCTGATATTATATAAGTGCTCCCTAATTCTCTCTCTAAGGCGTCTGTCCATTTTGCCAACATAAAATGATGAACAAAGTTGGCAAACAGCCAGATAGACAACATGAGAGGTTTCACAATTAGCTACACAATTAAATTTGAATAATTTCTGTGTTACTGGATGAATGAAACTTGCTGATTGATCTATATGACAGCAGAAATTACATTTTCCGCAGGGTCTAGTACTTGCGGAATAATGGCTACGATCAAGTTTCTTATCAATTCTATTGGAACCACATAACATCCTATATAAATCTGGCTTGTTTTTGTAAGTAAAATGGGGTACATCCCCTACAATTTTTAGAATATCTGGGTTTACCTGTAGTAAATCCCAGTATTTCAAATAAGCTGTTTTAATCTCTCCTGTATCCTGTGTATAATATATAACTGGTGATACTGTTGAATTTGTATGACTGTTTCTAGGGTTTATATGCTGCTTAACATTCTGGTCAGCAAAATATGGATAAGCACAATTTTTTCTATATTGCTCAAGTTCCATTAAGCAATTATCTATTTCGCTAATATTGTAAGACCTCCCTACAAGTTGTTTCTTAAGATCAGTTAATTCACTAATATATCCATGTTGAGTGGGATTCAATCTAGAGACCCTCATGGCCTGACCTTTAACCACATTTCTAAAAGTATAATGTGGATGCATGCTAGATCTATGTAAGTAGGAGCTCCTATGGCATGCTTTTTTATATACTCCTGTATTCAGGTAGCCATTAAGGATTTTTTGAATATAAACATCCAAATAAGCCACTTGTTTTAAAGAGGCTATCATAGTAAATTTTAAATAATGTGTTAGGGAGTTGATCTGCTGGATAAAATTATTCAACTATGCTTCATCTGATTTCCAGATCAGAAAGATATCATCTATGAAACGAACATAAAACCCAAAAATTTCCTATATGTGTCCAAAGTGAATAAATGTGTATCTTCCCAATCGGCCATAACAAGGTTGGCATAGCTATTGGCACACGATGTGCCCATAGCTACGCCATCCCTTTGAATATAAGTCCGCTTGTCAAATGTAACGATATTATTGTTCAATATCAGGCCTAACAATGTACTAATAGTTTCAATTTGAGCTAGGCTAAAAGAATGCGTATGTACGAGACATCTACGTATACACTGAGTACCCTCTAAGTTAGGAATACTGGTAAATAATGATGTAACATCTAAAGTAACTAGCCAATAATCTGGTATAGCCTTTTCAACTTCCATGTATTCATATAATTTAAATAAAAATTGTTTGGTATCTTTTAATATATGTTTATAATTCTCCACTACTATTCTTAACTTAGACTCTATGTACAAGGATATTGGTTCTGTAGACCAACCTCTGCCAGCAACTATAGGTCTCATGGGTGGTTCTAAAGGATTTTTATGTATTTTGGGGACCCCTTGGATGCAAGGTATCCTAGGATTATCCACCTTAAAAAAAAATCATATAAATCTTGATTAATATGACCGGCCAAGTGCAGATTACGAATTTCAAGTTGGACACGATCAATAATTTTATCGACATACTTGGTATCAATCTGTATGTAATAATTGTCATCTGCTAACATTGTTTCCATAGTATTAAGATATTTGTCCATATCCATTATAACAATAGGTCCACCCTTATCAGCTGGCCTAATCATAATACTAGAGTCATATTTAAGGGTATATAATGCTCTTCTAACATTATATGTTAGATTTCCATGACATTTTCTATGAGGATCTATCTGATTATATTTATATAACTCTTCTTGTACTAATTTGGAAAAAGCCTCTAGTAGTGGATGTAAAGGCAGTATATAGGTACTAGGTTTTTTATATACTTGAGTGTATGTTGTAGGAGTATGACCAAAATCCATTTTAAACTGAACATTCCTCACAAACAATTTCAAATCTGTAACAGTTTCTGTTATATCACTTCTGGTAGTAGATATAAATGTAATCCCTCTCTCTATGACTTCATTTTCATACTTTGTAAGTTTCCTACTAGATATGTTCCACACTAATGAGTTTGATTCCTGCCCCACATTTTCTTTAGCGTTGGTCCCGTTGGTTCGGTATCTATCATCTTTTGTTTCTGTCTGCCTCGACTCATAGATCTGTCCCTCCCCCCACCTTTCCACTTCTTCCCTATGGGGAAAGGGATCATATCATGAGTATTATCATTATGATTGGTTCTAATTTTCTTTCTAACTACCATATTCTCCATAGTTGTTTCATTGTCATTAGGTGTTAAAAGTGTAACACTATCATCCTTATGTGTGCAATCCTTATTAACCATGGTATTATCTAATTGGCCATTCTGACCAGAGCTTGTCTCTGCATCATGATGTACTATAGCTCTAGTGACGTCACTACAGGATGTCTGAAGGGATGAAGTTGTACTCAAATGGGTAGTGTGGGTTGTTTTAGCCATCTGATGAAGTTGATGATGAAAACGTGTATTGTGTGTGCTATACGTTAATGTGGATTACTTTTTCATTAAACAGAGTTTTTCAAATGGAGTGTTGCTTCCAACTGGGTTTGTGGTGATACAACTTTGTTTACTGGCTTCTTTAGTATCATCGATCCGTTTTTTGGTTATCAGTTGTTTTCCTTGGATCTTACCTCGTTGGATATGGCATCAGAATCGAGCCAAAAGGGCTTTGAAACAGGCGAGCTTCGGAAGCTCATAGGACAATTGATGCAGCTGGTGGGACTATTGACTCCTGTGAGCCAATCCATGGCAATGCTGCTATCGTCAATTCCGAGATTGCACAACCAGGAAGTAGCTAACACGCACCAGGCTCATAGAAGTAATGTCGCTGGCATTTCTCAGCATGAGGGAGAGCATTCTGTACCAGACAATGGAGGTTTGGACAGTTTAGACGGTTTTCCACGTACTACCTTTGTTAACGACCGAGAAGATTTACCATTAGAGGGTACCAGAGCAAGGAACAACCGACTGGACTCAGGGACAGAACAGATTCACGGAACTGTTCCTACAGGTACTGTCAGACATTTCAGTGACATTTTCAACATCAAATTTGAATTTGGAAGGAAACTTTCAAATTCTGTAAGCAACAGAAGTTTTTCCAACATGTTAAATGATTTGGACTATTATTTATACAAATACAAGATGTTGGACATGGACAACGCTTATTTGAAGTATTGTTTAGATTTAAAAATTGTGCCCAAAGGACTGAGAGTCTGCAAGTACCCCAACAACTTTGTTGAGGGCACTGACTTTCATTTCAATTTATTGAAAGTATTTGACCAGTGTGGCTTTGACATCATGCGAGCTATTATAAAAAACAATGTGGGGGAGATGGAGAAACTACATGAGAAAATAGAAAGGGTGAACAAGGGCATTACTAGTGATCTGCTGTTTAAAGTGGAGGAAGAAAAAATTAAGTATCAAAAATTACTCAGAAATATTGAATCCAAATGTATTGAAGTGCAGAATAGGAAAGTGGGGAAAATTGAGAGGGACACTAAAGAATATAAAAACAAAACACAATACCCCAGGCCCAAAAGTTGGGCTAACCAGGGAAAGTCTCGTTGGGGTAGAGATCACTATGATGTGGTGACATATGACGAAGTATTTGTACATGAAAATGAACAGGAATGTCCCGAATTTCCTCTACTCAGGAGATCTGAAAGATTGATGGACAAAGAACCCGTAGTGTACAATGCAAAAAACTACAGGGGCAGGGGATGAGGTTATCAGGAAAGGAAGGAAAAGAGATGAAATTAACTGAGCTTATTACGCAGGAAGGTAACAAATGGTCTTACAAAGATTTTAACATTTTCAATTATTCTGACATTCTTGTTGATAGGACACTTTTTGATTTATTTTCTAAGGGGTTTGGGTTTATACCTAGACAGAGAACTAATATGTTCAAACTACTAGTGGATGTGAAAATGTTTTTGAGGAAGAAAAATTTGGAAATATTTTTTAATGGAAAAGGAACTACTTTTAACCAACACAGTTTGGTACGTACTAGTACTTTTAACCCACCTTTACACCCCCAGTTGAGGAATTTTGAGTTAAAGGTAGAAAAAGAATTAAGGTGTAGTTTGAAATACAATTTTGTGTACCCGAATTTGACAATGAAAGAAAACCAGATCCTACAAGATCTGAGTAACAATGGTAACTTAAGGGTAATGAAACCAGACAAAGGTGGGGGGGTGGTCCTTATGGATCACGTTCACTATGAAGGCAAAATGATGGAATTATTGAATGATACCAACAAATATTCTAGAATTTCCTTGAATGAAATTAACATAGTATACAGGAAAATTCAGGTTGCTCTAAATGATTTATTAATGGAAGGACTTATTGACATTAAAACCTACCACTATTTAAATGTTGAGAAACCTAAGATTCCTTCTATTTTTGGGATCCCTAAGGTACACAAGGATATCAACGACCCTCCCTTACGTGCTATAGTATCTGCAAATGGGTCAATAATAGCACCTCTAGCTAAGTTTGTTGATGTGAAGGTGAAAGGGTTAGTCTTGAACAATGTTAACATTTTAAAGGATTCCTGGGATTTTTTGAAGAAATTAAAACCTAATTTGTATGATGATGAACTGGCTTTTGGGACTTTAGATGTAGTTGACTTGTTTACTAGTATACCACATGATGTAGGTATGGAGTGGTTTGAGGACATGTTGACTGGATACAAGAAAATTTCCCAAAACGAGTTTAGGACAATTTTGGTACAAATGGAGTTGGTGTTAAAAAATAACTTTATCTTTTTTCAAGGAGAATATTTTAAACAAGAAAAAGGAGTGGCCATGGGGGCACATTGTGCCCCTACTTATGCTAATATAGTTATGGCCTATTGGGAGAATGAATACTTGTTAAAGTCACATTTTAAATGTTATTGGACACTATATGGAAGGTTTTTAGATGACCTTTGTTTTTTATGGAGAGGGAACTTGAACAACTTTGACGAATTTGTGGAATACCTTAAAGGTACAACTGAGTTTTTTGACTTTACTTATAAATTCAATGAACATGAGTTAACTTATTTAGACGTAAATATAGGGAAGAAAAATGGAAATTTTGTATCCAGGATTCATAGAAAGGAAACCTTCTCAAATTCTTACCTGCATTTTGCTAGTGCCCACCTACTACATCAGAAGAAGGCGGTAATGAAAGGGCAACTTGTTAGAATGTGTAGGATGACCTCAGACGATGAAACCTTTACAGGTGAAGTGTTGAAACTGAAAGAGTTATTTTTAAATAGAGGATACCCTGGTGAGTTGTTTGATAAAATATTAAAAGAAGTATGGGAAGAAAGGAAGAGTAGATTTGCCCCTATATTGGGGAAAATGTCCCCTGAAAAAGGAAAAGATGGTAAACTGAGTATCGGGGTAAGCAACGAGTTTAACTCAGGGTTTGTCACTACCTATGATGGTCAGTCTAGTGTTGTGAGAAGGATAATAGACAGGGAATGGGATAATTTTTCTAAGGTCTTGGATTTAAAATACATATTCGATGAACCTTTAACATATACCTACCATAAGGGGAGTACCATAAAAATGTTTTAGAAAGGGGTTCTAATAAATTCAAGGAAGGCAAGTCAACTAGGGTGAAGAAAGGGTTGTATAAATGTGGGAGGTGTAATTATTGTGCTTACCTTAAAATAGGAGATTCCTTTTATTTGGAAGCTAGGAGAAGGAAATTATTGTTACATACCTATGTTAATTGTGATTCCAAGGGGATTATATATTTAGTTACCTGTAATGAATGTGAATCCTTTTATGTAGGTAAATCTGAGAGAAAACTAAAACAGAGAATTTACGAACACCTGTATGATGTTAGAAACAAATGTGAAAACAATGCATTGTATAAACATAGTTTGACATGTAAAACAAAAGGATTTCAGTTTTTTGTACTTGAGGTAGTTCCCTTGGATCCGAGGGGTGGGATGTGGGAGACCCTGGTTGAGTACAGAGAATTGTACTGGCAGCTAATTTTGGAAGCTAATAGACCTCCGGGTCTAAACAATATGATATCTTTAGCGCCAATACTAAAATTAAGATCTGCCAAACTGTAAAATTTTTTAACCATGTGTGTTCATTATTTACTATATTTACACATACACACTTTTGACACAAGAGGGAACTTTAGGTCTTTTTAACATTTTATGTTTTGAATTAAATTTAATAATGGTTTTAAATGTTTTTAACATTTATGCGATGTGTAGAATATTTAGGGGAAATGTAATGTTTCAATGTAATTGATGTATTTTAGTGTCTTATACACACATACATATTTATATTTTTAGAAGAGCATTTGGCAACTATTAATTGCTTCTGTTTTCCTATTGGATGTCTGAAGGGATGAAGTTGTACTTAAACAGGTAGTGTGGGTTGTTTTAGCCATCTGATGAAGTTGATGACGAAAACGTGTATTGTGTGTGCTATACGTTAATGTGGATTACTTTTTCATTAAACAGAGTTTTTCAAATGGAGTGTTGCTTCCAACTGGGTTTGTGGTGATACAACTTTGTTTACTGGCTTCTTTAGTATCATCGATCCATTTTTTGGTTAAGAATAGTAGTGGAGAATTATAAACATATATTAAAAGATACCAAACAATTTTTATTTAAATTATATGAATACATGGAAGTTGAAAAGGCTATACCAGATTATTGGCTAGTTACTTTAGATGTTACATCATTATTTACCAGTATTCCTAACTTAGAGGGTACTCAGTGTATACGTAGATGTCTTGTACATATGCATTCTTTTAGCCTAGCTCAAATTGAAACTATTAGTACATTGTTAGGCCTGATATTGAACAATAATATCGTTACATTTGACAAGCGGACTTATATTCAAAGGGATGGCGTAGCTATGGGCACATTGTGTGCCAATAGCTATGCCAACCTTGTTATGGCCGATTGGGAAGATACACATTTATTCACTTTGGACACATATAGGAAATTTTTGGGTTTTATGTTCGTTTCATAGATGATATCTTTCTGATCTGGAAATCAGATGAAACACAGTTGAATAATTTTATCCAGCAGATCAACTCCCTAACACATTATTTAAAATTTACTATGATAGCCTCTTTAAAACAAGTGGCTTATTTGGATGTTTATATTCAAAAAATCCTTAATGGCTACCTGAATACAGGAGTATATAAAAAAGCATGCCATAGGAGCTCCTACTTACTTAGATCTAGCATGCATCCACATTATACTTTTAGAAATGTGGTTAAAGGTCAGGCCATGAGGGTCTCTAGATTGAATCCCACTCAACATGGATATATTAGTGAATTAACTGATCTTAAGAAACAACTTGTAGGGAGGTCTTACAATATTAGCTTAAATAGATAATTGCTTAATGGAACTTGAGCAATATAGAAAAAATTGTGCTTATCCATATTTTGCTGACCAGAATGTTAAGCAGCATATAAACCCTAAAAACAGTCATACAAATTCAACAGTATCACCAGTTATATATTATACACAGGATACAGGAGAGATTAAAACAGCTTATTTGAAATACTGGGATTTACTACAGGTAAACCCGGATATTCTAAAAATTGTAGGGGATGTACCCCATTTTACTTACAAAAACAAGCCAGATTTATATAGGATGTTATGTGGTTCCAATAGAATTGGTAAGAAACTTGATCGTAGCCATTATTCCGCAAGTACTAGACCCTGCGGAAAATGTAATTTCTGCTGTCATATAGATCAATCAGCAAGTTTCATTCATCCAGTAACACAGAAATTATTCAAATTTAATTGTGTAGCTAATTGTGAAACCTCTCATGTTGTCTATCTGGCTGTTTGCCAACTTTGTTCATCATTTTATGTTGGCAAAACGGACAGACGCCTTAGAGAGAGAATTAAGGAGCACTTATATAATATCAGGATATGTTCAGATAATAATGCTTTATCCAAACATGTGGAGAATAGTTCAGCACAGCATTATTTTAAATTTATGGTTATTTGTGTTAATTACCCCACCATTAGAAGGGGACCTATACGTAACATCACTGAGCAACGTGAGACAGAATGGATTATTAGGCTTAGAGCGGATCACTCACCTGGACTTAATGATCGAGCTCCCATCAGACCAGTACTCAAAGCTAGACCAATAAAAATAAAAATTAAAGCCTAACTTTTTATTAGATGCTTATTATTTTATTTAGTAATCTTATTACCCACTCACATATTTATTGTTGGTTATTACATTTAATATTACTACATATAGGCTTCTATTTGCCTTAAGAATTTTTGTAGTATTTATTGATAATATTATATATAATATACATATATATATATATATATATATATATATACATATATTTTTTTCAAATGTATCTTATATAGTATGTTATATATATTTTTTATTATATCTATATATATTTTTTGTTTATTTATATTATTTATCTTAATGAATACATATTCAGTTTTTTATCATGTTACATATACATATATACATTTTTTTTTATTATATTACATTTCTATTATATCATATTTTGCAGGGGGAGTTTTAGTATATAGTATTTTGTTTGATATGTATATTTATATTTATATCTTCCTCCTGATATAATGAAGTTGTATTACTAAGCATTTTTTATCTATTTTTATTATTTTTTATTGATAGAGAAACTGCTTATGTTATTAAGTAGATAACATTGTTACTCGAGATATGACAGGATGTGCTTAACTATATATAGATATATTTTTATTTTTAGAATGTAGCAATGTTGACTTCTAGTATATGCGTCAGTATTGCACTTATTTTAGAAAGAATAGTTTATTTGTATAAACTAGATTATATTTATGTATATTCGCTTGTATGTAGATGTTTAGTATGTTATAATTTTGTTACTTAGACAGCAGTATGCTTTTGTAATGGTAAATATATTAGTTACATGTATCGCTATATTAAGTAGATATATGTAATTTTGATTAGTAAAAGGAAATGATGTCAAGAACATTTGCATGAATATATGTAAAGCGTTTTAAATGACTAGTGAAAGGAAATGATGTCATAAGTGCTTAAAGTATATAAGAAACACATTGTTTTTAAATGTCTATGGCCTGATGAAGCCTACGGGTGAAAGCGCTAGCCGCATACACGTTTTATAATAAAATATTTTATATAATGCTTGTGCCTATATTTACGTAACTTGGATTATAACTCCTGGACTATACTATTGGATTTTAATGCTGGTGAAGTGAATACTGCCGAATTGTGAAGATTTGCTTGTGCTGGACTACATAGTTGATTTTTATTGCTGGTGAAGTGAAAACTGCCTGAGTGTATATATATACTTTACATGCTTTATTTTTAAAGCATTGTTCCACTTTTATTGAACTGGAATCCTCTTGAGTTTTTTAATACGCACGAGCTTAGGTGTGAGTAGTACTGACTTTTTATGTTTCTGTGAAAACGCCATCAGCACAGTTTGAACTTGGAGCCATTTATTCGTTCTGCCTCATACTTCCCTTATTGCTATTGTTTTCCATACTAAATTTGAATACTTCTATCAATATCAGATATTTCAGTTTATTTAAATATTGTTTAGAGTGTTCTACATGCTTTGTTTCATATTTTTTGAATAAGAAATTATCTGAGCAAGTTTTAACATCTGAAATTTGTTTCTGACCTGTTTTGTGAACTATAAATGCAGTAAGGATGATCCACTCCTGAATATTCCCCCAATACTAACTGGATGCCTCTTTGGCTCAAATTGGAGAAACTAGAACTCTTTCTGGCAACAAGTTGTTTTAACTAAGCCTTTTCTGACACCATGTCATTTTTCCCTCTTAAAACTAATGACAAGCAGGGCAGTTCATTTAGATGCTTTCTTACATAGAAACACATCAGGATGGATAGCAGCATCATAAAATATAAACAAACGGATTAACAGACAGACTATATAGATATACATGCTTACATCTCAATAGCTTACTACAAAATGGCAGCCCGGCTAGCACATGCTCAGTATTTCTACACTTGTGTAAGTCCTTAGCTTCTTAAAGATACACACACACACACACACACACACACACACACACACACATACATGCACGCACACACACCCACACCCACACACACACACACACACACACACACACACACACACACACACACACACACACACACACACACACACACACACATGCACGCACACATATCGATCTATATCAGCCTCAGTGTCCAGTTCAACCTCTGCACTCTCTAACTGTGCCTCTGTTCGGCCACCATCATCATCAGAGGCTACTGATACTCTGATATCAGGTGGTAAGAGTCTTACACTTCCACTGACAGGATCACCTGTAATAATATGCAACAAACACAGGAACAAAAATAATACCACACTAAATATTTAAAATAATTTATATGACAATAAACTAACACTGGTCACACTGTCACAGATAGTATAGCAGTGCCTACATTGCTATACTATCACAGATAGTATAGCAATGTAGGCACTCATTACACCCACTTCATACATACAGATAAATGCATGCAATAATCAAAAAAATATTTTTTGCTTACCATGTGCAAATGACTACACTTTATAGAGAGGCTGGTCCTGGAAGAAATGAAGCAAGCGAAGGATGCAAATTAAACATCACAATGGGAATAACACAGGGAGATGGTGAATACACAGTTGCCTATATGTCTGTTAAGATAACGTTTAACTGAAACTTAGTTGCTATGTCCTCCCACAGCCCGTGTATAATGAACAACTGCATTGTATATGTCTATTAAGTTATCAATAGGTAGAGTTGGAAAAATCCCCGCAGAAAGTATTAATCAAATTATATCTTTTACTATCCAAGCAAATTTGGAACTTGCCAAATGCAAGCTTACCTGGAATCTACTTCTGGGACACGTTGTTCTCCCAGACACATCAACACCAACATCAAGCACATGTTGGTGTGTAGTTTTCAATGAGCTGTCTGGATCTCTGACAGTGGACAAGAATTCTTTATTTGGTGTCAGTGGATGCTCATTAGCAGACCCCCCCCTCCCATAGCCAACTGTGCTTCAGCAACGGCAGCTGCTGTCCTCTGAGCTGAAGAAATCATATCAGTGACCCGATGATGCACCTGAGCACAAGTCCTGGTGTGACCTCCTACTGCATTAACATTGTTCACTGATTGGTTCCAAATCTGCATTTTGGTAGCCATATCCACACATCCTCTCTCAAGCAGAAAGATGACCATGGTGCCTAAATATCTGTATTATGACCTTGTTCTCACAGTCACTGAAAAGGGATTCATATGGATTTGTATGCTTGGGTGCCATAATCCTATGTGACATAAAATAGAGAAGGATACAACACATAAATATCATCTAATTAAAGTGTTTAAGCACTGTAAACACACATTTCCGTTGTTAAAGCTGAAGGTTATCTGGCCCCCCCACCTCACCCTCACACAGAAACCATTGTTTATCCAAACCAAGGAATATCACTTTAGTATTATATTTCCCACTGAAGTATCAGGATGTCTACATATTTTCAAGAGAAAAGCACTTTAATCACACTTTTGTTGTGGCGACACAATAGTAGGTGGCTCCCCACCCACAAAACAACAAACGAATGAAGGTTTGTACAAACCAAGGAGTACCACATAATTAAATCGGTATATATGCTTTCAACAAATTATCAGAATGTGTACACATTTACAACAGAAAACTCATTTCATGATTGCCAGTCACCTCTCACTCTGCCCACCTCTCCTCTGTAGGTATCTTTGGGCATTTCAGAAGTATAACACCTGTGTCAGTGTACATTACAATATCTGCAATAACATAGAACATTGTAACATAACAATTTCAACAATAACATTTGTGATGAAAGTTAATAACCTATCTGAGAAATGTAAATGTCTGCCAAAATACCTATGACAAAAATGAACTATAAGGAGTGTATTCAGATAAAAGTTACGTTTTTTTTGTAAAAAAAAAAAACAAAAAATAAGGACAGCTTCGCTGCACAGACCATTCACTTTATCTTTATTCTGGTACCTCGGCCATTCGCCTTATGGGAATAAATTCACAATACAAAAGTCACATTTATGCCAACCCAGTGCCCATCACATTAAATTAATCAATCAAACACTTATCCAATTGAATTGTTACGTATGCATATCACAATTTTCTACACCCCAAAAAAATTGTTTACATTCTAATTCCATTATTGCAATGAATAAATAGCTAAATGCATATAAATAATAAATATATAATTACAAAATCAAATTAGCGTCTAAGTTTATCCCCTAGGGTTTAATGTTATATAATTATATATCATTTTACACTCCAATCTATTTAATTCTTCCCTAAAATTACCTCCCCTGGGTAAATGGGGATGGGCCAGGATACTAAAAATAAACTTTTCCCAGACCTACCATGTGCTACTGAAAAATGTTCAGGTACATGACTGCTTAAGTTACCCCTTCTAATATCACCCAAGTGTTCCATAATTCTAACTTTAACTTTTCCCTTAGTCTGTCCAATATATCACTTGAAGTGAGGATATCCACACCCAATAATGTATAATAACCCCATAGGAGTTACATTTGAACAGTTCCTTAGCCACATATTTCCTCCCTGTGATCTTGATACCTGTTAAATTTATAATTCTGCCACACACCTTACAGTTTTCACATGCTCAAGCACCCATTATTTCCCCCTATTGTACAAACAGATAATTCCCACTCAGTAATTTTTTCAAATTACTGTACCTCCCATAAGAGAAGGTCAGATGTTTGGGAAATAATTGTCCTACCATGGTATCTTGGAATATCACATGAGACAGATCTTTACCTATTTTCTCCAAAAGTTATAGAGAAAGTAGAATATTTTGTAACAAAAAAGAATCTTTGATCATCAACCCGTTGCCTCTTCCTACCCAAAAAGTTCATACTTTCCCTTCTTTGTTGTAAAACTTTTTTCCTTGCTTCATCTAATATTTTCTCAGAATAACCCTAATCCAACAATCTCTCATACACTTCATCCAATTTTATTCCCCTCAAATTTATATCTGAGGTATTGTAATAAATTCACCATATGGAAGTGGTTTAATCAAATGGGGGGTGCATACTACTTGCATAAAAGAAACTGTTAACAGCTGTAGGCTTCCTAAATGGTCTATGTTGTATACATTTTTCCTATCTATATAAAACTCCATGTCCAAAAATGTAATAGAACTCAGACCCAACTGATATATAAATCTCAAAGCATATAGGTTACCATTTAGGTATCCCATACATTTTTGAAAAAGTTTCTGGTCACCTTTACAAATAAAGAATAAATCATCAATAAACCTTTTAAAACAAATAACATTGTTCCCAAAAACTTAATTGGATATACAAACTATCTTTCAAACTCACCCATATAAATGATTGCATAGGTTGGGGCATATGGGGCACCCACTGCTGTACCCCTCACCTGTGAGAAACAAATTACCTTCCCAGCCAAAATAATTATGGGTGAGACAAAACTCCAGAATAGAGGGCAGTTATGATGTCTGAGAACCCTCCCCATGATCTTATACATTGCATCCAACCCCCATTTTAACTCAATATAATATAAAGTGAGTTAACATCAACAGTAGCCCAATAGTAATATTCCTGCCATTTATTCATCTTCATAAATTCACATAACACTGCTGTATTTTTAACATGCGAAGGTACCCTTTGTAAATATTTCTTAAAATGGAAATTCAAAAAGGTACCCACATTATACCAAATGAACCTATACCCGACACTATGGGCCTACCCGGAGGGATGGATAAACTTATGGATTTTTGGAATTGCATAAAATTTCAGATCTTTGGGGTCAATAAAAACATTTTTTTACATCTTTTGCTGACAAAAATCCCAATCTCTTTCCTTTCTCCAATAATTCATGCAATTCCAAATTAAATCCTTTCACTGGGTTACACCTTAATCGTACAGTCCCCAGAGTTGTTTAACAAACCATTAACCATTTCACAATATTGCTGTTTACTTATTACTACCCAATTCCCACCCTTATCTGCTTCTCTAAACACATACTCATTTGAATGTTAAGTTTTGAAAACTCAGCCACTCACTTTTAGAAAATTTGTAATTTTTCTCTACCCCTGGGAATTTTGAAAACTCATATTCGACTTTCTTACATAATACATTTTCAAACAAACAAACAAACAAACAAACAAACAAACAAACAAACAAACAGATGATGACATTTTAGGTGGCATAAACAGAGTTACATTCAACACATCAGTAATGATCAATCGTCTATAACCTGTATGAAAGCCATCATTACATTCATGTGAGCAGAAATATCAATAACACTTTCCCCCACATTTTCAGCATAAGCACAATTATTTGTCTCCCCTTCCCCAAAGTTCAATAATTCATATAACAAATCAGTCTCATGTAAAGAAACATCCAACAGTTCATTTTTATTCTCTTGACTTAATAGGTTTTCCTAACTTAACAGTTTTTTTTGATTTAACATTTTTTTTCCTGAAAATACACCCTCAGGTGCAACTTCTGACAAAACTTCTTGACATCCAAAAATATATCTGCTACAGAGGGAATCTTTGTTGGAACAAATTTTGCTGCTTTAAAAAGTACATTTTCAGTCTCTTCAGTAATAGTCAAAGCAGACAAATTAACAATTTGTAACTTATTAAAGGAAGCATCAGACTTACATGAGTTGTCCATTCCCACAATTTGAGAAGGAAAGGGGATGTTAAGAGTTAAAATCTCATCCATTATTTCTTGCCCTTTCCCCGACCCTTCCTGTTTTGCCTGTGTCCACTTTGAAGAAAATGAGCTCCAGTTGAAGAATTCACTGGGGAATTTTCAGCTTCCCCCAGCTGTACATCCTCAAACATCAGACTTTTTTGACTCAAAGATGTTGTACCAGAGAGAGGCCTCGCACATCTCCCTTGAACAATTGGCTCCTCCTCTGAACTTCAAACTACTGGAATGAGGTTTTCATTGCCAATATATCAAGTTATTTTGAAAATCTTTAATGTCCCTATTCAGCTTTTTCTTCTTTCTTTCCAAAATATCTGTTTCAGCTTATTGAACTTTAATTTTAATTTCATTAATTGTCTCTCTATATATCTTTTTTCAAATGTCTCTTTCGTTAAGGCATCTTGCACTTCCATAATCTCCCTATGTAACTTATCCTGTAATCTTAAGTTATATTTAATTAAGATACTGAGCCAGCCTAAAGTACAATTCAGTGAAACAAGCTTCCATTCTTCCAAGAGGTCACTTTCCTCCTCCATGAATTCTTCCGCATGTAAGCAATCCACTCATAACCCTCTTGGTGTTATATTTAGGGACACATAGTTCTCCAGTAGCATAACATCATAGAAAACAGTCATCTCTTTAAGCATCAGCCATTCCAATTTTTCAAATCACCCAATCGGGTTATCTTCACTTGTTAATAACCATGGATCCTTAGAAGATAAATTGGATTCCCTCTCATGCAAAATGTCCACAAAGAGGACTTTCTCAGGGGTCAAAGAGCTCAAAAAACTCCTGGCATAGCTGAAGCTGAATCCAATGACATATTAAACATATAAAAAGGCACAAACTGCTTAAAAAAACAAAAAATAAGGACAGCTTCACTGTACAGACCATTCACTTTATCTTTATTCTGGTACCTCAGCCATTCATCTTCTGGGAATAAAGTCATGTTTTTTTTTACAAAACATTCCCCTTTCTCTATACATTTGGAGAAAATAGTTAAAGATCTGTGGCATGTGGTAAGCCAAGATACCATGGTATGACACTTATTTCCCAAACATGTGACCTTCTATTATGGGAGGTACAGTAATTTGAAAGAATTACTGAGTGGGCATTATGTGTTTGTACAAGAGGGGGAATGAGTGGGTACCTGACCATGTGGAAACTGTAAGGTGTGTAGTAGAATTAGAAATTTAACAGGTATCAAGATTAATGGGGGAAATATGTGGCTAAGGAATTGTTTAATTGTAACTCCTATGGGATAATATACATTATTTGGTTTGGATGTCCTTACATCAAGTGGTATATTGGACAGGCTAAACGAAACATTAAAGTTCAATTATGGAACACTTGGGAGATATTAGAAGAGGCAACTTAAGCAGTCATGTAGCCGAACATTTTTCAGCAGCACATGGTGGGTTTGGGAAAAGTTTATTTTTTAGTGCCCTGGCCTGTACCCATTTACACAGGGGAGGTAGTTTTAGGGAAGAATTAAATAGATGATCAATATCACACACAGAAGAGCAGCAGATGTAGCCAGGGATTGTGACACCACCAATGGAGGGCCTGCAGTGGAATAACCAGTTTCAGCCATTGAAGAAGAATTCCTGGCAAATCTAGGCAGACACGACAGCTCCCAGGCATCCATCACACCCTACATCTTGGATGTAGGTGCCACAGGGTCCTCGGCAAAGGAGCATGCAGGTAAGCTTAGCTTGATCAGCATTGCAATACTGTATATCATTCAGTGTGTCAGGGCATATTGTACGAAGTCTTATGTGGGTGTCAGATCTGTCAGCTTTTGAGGGGGGAAAGGGTTACACTGCAGTCTGCCTGTCATGCTCAGATTTTGACCAATATAACAATTTACACAGTAACTACAGTAAATGTGAGATATATTGATGTATTACCTTGTGGTCCATCAGGTATTGGGCAAGGCCATGGCCCTGCTCCTAGTAAGCACAAACTGTTTTTTTATAGCTGTAGGTTTACAGCAGTGTAATCCCTAGACTGTCATCTCAGGCCTGCTGCCTGCATTGCTCATTACAGCTGTACCAGATGTTTTCTACGGGAGACATCCCACACTACCATTTACTGGGGGATGCTGGCTATGCAATGGAACCATGGATGATGACACCCATCAGAAATGCATGCACACCCACGGACGAATGCCATAATGAGGCACATGCACAAACTAGGAACATCATAGAGCAGATGTTTGGGCTTCTGAAGTCACAGTTCCAGTGCCTCAATATATCTGGTGGATGCGTGGAGTCCTGCAGTAATGTCCAGCAATATGTGCACATATGTTCACAATATGTGCCATGCTACACAGTATGATCCTGTGGAAACAGCTGCAGCAAGATCAGCAAAGGGAAGGGATACATAGCCCCCCACCAGTACCTAGGTTAACACAGTCACAGTCACAGGAGGACTTGGAGGAGGAATCCCCTGATGATGTCCCTGTAGGCAGACTTAGGCATGCCCAGTACACCCTGGCTTTGGCTAAGAGACAACGCATATGACATTCACTGACAATCTAGGGCCCTAGGGACTCACACCTTACTCCTGCTCACATACATATACTAAAATTGTTGATGCCAGGCAACCCACACAACCTGTATCTATCCATGTATTGGCTGTGTACTGCTTGCATCACACCAAGTCAGCCCTGAACTACAGTTCTGTCAGCTGCTGCATTGGCAAGATAAGTCTCTAACCTATACACTACTTGTAAGTATTAGTATAATATGGCATCATGTGTATGGGTCTGCTGCATTTATGCAAGGAAATATAGTGGACTATGTGGACAGAAGTAACATCCACATGGGACTACAGATACCCAGTCCAATAATATGTGTTCCCTAATAATCACTAGGCCTCATTGTTGGAATATTCACTAGATCAGGCAAGGGAGATGTTAAACAGTGGGGGGGGGTGGGTCACATGATATTTGGACTATTGTCTAGCCCCGCAGATCATGTGCTATTGTTCCCCCACCCCCAACACAGCAGTGTTCCATATAACTGCTTTAACTCATTAACCCCAAGTACCTTCTCATGGAGCCTGTGTGCTTAAACCCGAGGGTGCCATGAGAAGATACAAATTCAAGCCATTACCCCCGAGTGCCTTCTCCAAGTGAGACAAACTGCCATGCAGATTTGTACTTCACCTTAATGTAAAACACGCTGAAATCGTAACTGAATGTGTAATTTACCTTCTGTAGTTATGATTCAGTGTGTTTTACATTAAGGTCACATTAAAGGTTTAGTAGAAAAACTGATTTCAAAGTTCTTCATAAAGCAAGTGGTGGCAGCCAATCGGATTCTTGCAGTCCAAGTGACCACTTGCATAACACCTCCACCCCCAAACTAAATTTATTTTGTTTTTCTCTAAATAAAAAGTGGGTCCAGCAGCAGGTTTTTACTTTTTTTTTTGCAAAGATTTGGAGATTTCACCTGCCACTGGATTCTCTATTTTATGATCAGCACTCAAGGATTTTACGGATTGCACTACAAGCAGTTCCCGTTCAGCTGAGCTTTTATTGTTTCTTCCGGTAAGCTTTTATATTTTTTTCTTTTTTATCTTTTTTCCCCCTTCCCATGCCTGGATGTCCTAGTTTAAGTTGTGGGATCAGGTTCTGACCTACTTGTTTATGTACCATACCACTGTTGGTTGAGTCTAACCAAAAAAATTAAGAATAAGGTGGGGAATATCTGGCAATTGTTCACAGGAAAGGGATGTCCCTCAACAGCATGTGTTAACTTAATGGTAATGTAGTCTAACATTTTAAGTAGTGCAGCAAAAAAGTTGCCAAAGCATTCTGTACTTGAGGCCACTGACCAGACTAGCTACACAGAAGAGGCAAAGTGAATCAAACTGCGGACTACAGGAAGCAGCTCTTAATCCTCTGTGCTAACTGGAGTGCTTATTTACATTCTTATCCTATTTTAAATGCATTCTTGTTCCAAGATCAGTGGGGTTGTTGTGGTGCCATATCTCATCTTTCTCCCTTGTCTCCTACCTGTGATAGCCTTATGAACATCTCACACATGCCTGAACCCAACTGCTGTTATATCCCATACTTGATACCAGTTTTTCCTGATACCTGTTATTCTTGTGCATCTGCATTACCCAAATCCAAATTACTCATCTCTTCCTTGGTATCTATTAATGCTGCCAACTCCTCCAACACACTTACTAAACTTGTCTGGCAGACTAAAGTTAGAAAATAAACACATTTACTTCCGTGGTATTCTTTAAAATAATGATCCCACTTTCTTGCTGTAAACGGAATCCGGTAATTTTCTTGAGAGTAGGTGTGTCAGTTAGTGGAAGCAGAACGCGCACGGCTTACTTCTTCAGAGCAAACTGCTTTGCTTATGTCTTTTTTTTTTATAAGGGTGTTCCTCTTTAAAAAATCTAACAACGCAAATGGAAAGAAGTTTCATCATGGGTATTTGTTCTGTCTGGGTACTTACATGATTCCAACGGTGATACAGATATCCACTTTTTGCCCAAATCCTTTATCAAGGCAGTGAAAGTAAAAATAATAAGTATTCGCAAATGTGGCAAGTTTAATAAGATTACATTTATTCTTTGTCAGGGCAAATTATTAAAGAGGCAGTTCATTGTCAGATGTTTAACTAAAACTAAAACTGGGTGAAAAACAATGACATTTTAGAAACTTTTATTGCTATAGTTTACAGTTTTAAAAATATACGTTCTGTGACTGAGGCATTAATGTTAGCTGTGTTTCTGACCAAGACTGCCAGTATTGTAGTAATACGGAATATAGACAGGCTTGTTCTGACCACCATAGCTAATGTACAGACTCTCTTAGCACTGAATACTGGTCATTCACACCTGTGTCTTTCATTCTTGTACTGCTGCTTTTTTTGCAAAACGAATAACAAGATTGAAGGAATGCATTCAAAGTTGGAAGCCTTTAGTTTATAGCATAAGCTAGCTGAAAGATACTGTACATCGTTTACTGCTTACTGTGTTTTATAGTTGTGTTTACTGCATATTGGCCTAGACTTGGTGCCTGTGTGTCTGGCTTGCTTGATGTTTTTACTGACTGTAGTATTCAAGTTACTAGTGCCTGTTGCAATAGCAAAGAGAGATGCTTGTTTTTTTTCCATATTAGTCAGTTTGAATTGTGTTATCTTTACCGTTTTTTTTTTTTTTTTTTTTTTTTGAAGGAAGATATATACCTTCCGAAGCATGTAAAGGGACACTGATGTTTGTTCAACTTAATAGCAACTAGATAATAAATCATGCAGGCATTTTGATTACAGAGTTTGTTGATACTCATAGGTGCCGAGGTAAATGTTTCACTGTAGGAAAACATCAAATCCATAGTTTGCATGTTTTGTGGTACTGGAGGTTGAGGTGTGCATACTATTGGGAGCACACATGCATACCCTGTTCAGTGAAGTTCATATTTGTTTAGTACAGGGTAGGGAAGGTTTTTTTTTCTGTAACTTTGTTTGGATTGTTTAATTAACTTTGTCATAATGTATGCAGGTTAAGACTAATGACTACAGGATGAGGTATGTTTTTAGCTGTTTGTGCTGTACTGTGTTGCTTGAACTCACATGTATTAGAGACAATTAATTGGCATCTGCATTGCCCGTTTAGCCCTTGGTGGACTTGTCTGTCTTAGTAATAATGTGAGTATGTGTATGTGTGTTGGTAAGTAGGTAGTATATCTTACAGGAGAGGGAGGAAGAAAGAGAACTTTTGGAAAAGTCAGAGCTGGCACTGTTTCTTATTGAGATGACTTTCTCAATTATACTTTTGTACTGTAGTTAGTGTAATCTGTCATGGGCTTTTTATCAAGGAAGTTTCTAGAAGTTTTGTGGCAGGGTCTTTTAGTTTGCACATTACTGTCTGCCTCTGTCTTTCATAGATTTGGGGGACAAACCCAGGGTGATGTTCTGCTTCAGATGGGTGGGGAGCCTGTTCCAGAGAAGCAGTAGTCTCTGGGATACATACTTGTCTCTCCAGCAGGTCCTATTTATACCCCAATCAAGGTTTAAGTCTTTAGAATGGGTAATTGTGATGTTGTGTGTTTTGTGTATCTGTCAGAAGTATGACATGACATTGGTCTGAAGAATGCTGAATACAGTGGAACATTGACTTCCTTGGACACAGATGCCTTACCTTTGTTTGTACGTTGCAAAACATAGAATGATTTCCTCACTAGTGTAAACATGTGATGGTCAAAGGCTAGATTAATATCTGCGTGTGCCTCCAAGTCCCTGACTACTGAGTCATGTCTTAGGGATGTGGTGCCAATATGACAGTCGCAAAAACTGGCTGACTTCCTGGAGGATACTGTTATTTATTTCTTAGCAAGTTAGTGTTAGTCTATGGCTCAGATGCCAGTTATTTGCCTGTGTTAGCCCTTTATGGAGAGCATTTGTGGCAGTGGTTCATTTGAGGGTGTGCACATAGTTTAAGAATGTCTTGTGGTTGTCCTTGGCCTGGTAGAACAAATGTACCTCACATTTGGCTTTGGTAGATTTTGTCTTCAGATGTGTTTGTTTAGTTTGAGATGGCTTTTATCTTGCTGGGTGCTGCACCTCCTACTTTTGGCCATGATTTTCTTCCGTCTGTTACACAGCCTATTGATGTTGTGATTCCACCAAGGGTGGCTGTATTTTTTTAGTTAGTTCTGTGCTTGATGCTGTTGTGTTGCATGGTGGGTGTTTCCATTAATACATGGGTTTCCTGGGTCATAGAGGGGGACCTATATCTTGCAAGTAAGTGCTATGGGATTTGGCTTATGGTACTTTGAAGATGGAGAAGCTCAAGTTCATTGTCCTGTTTGACCTGCCATAAGATTTAAAGTCATACACAACCATCTTTAGTCCCTGTCTGTATAATAGCTGGTCAAACTTTACTAAAAGGTACAGTATAAAAAGGAAACCTGATTTTACCATTACTTCCTTTATTTCCTGCCAGTAGTTGGTTCTGCTAGCTGTTTCTGTTTGATTTGATTTCAAACTACAAAATATTGTGTTACTACTTTCTGGTATTTGACATAGCATATCTTCCATTATCTACTTAAGCCACTAATTCTAGCAAATTTCCCTAAAATCAATTTCTTATAGACAACTCCTGACTTACTTGCTGACTATTTCAAGCATGGAGCTACCGTATGATTTGGGCTTTTTTCTTGGCTTTGTCAGTCATTTGTGGAATTTAGCTGGAAAGAAGGGCTCAATGTCTATGTTATACTATTTTACTGAATTACTCAGGTCTTCTCCTTATTGGTGATAATGAGTCTGTGTTACAGAACAGCTGCACAAGATAATAACATGAATGTCTATATTATATGTGGCAATTATCACATGTGTCAGAGCATGCAGAACTTTGCACATCATTATCACAGTGCAGTTACAATATAGCACTGAGTCATTATCACTTTTCAGGCAAACTGTCAGCAGCTGACATTGTTATTCACATAACTAGAAGTATTGATAGTTGCAACATGGTAAAAAGAACTGTGCCTCTATGTTGCACACATGTACAGATATCAAAATTTGTTTCAGACTTAGGTTATGGAAATTATGATTGTTTTCATCTTTTGGTAAATAACTTTGCAAGCGTGCATCTGAATGTGCTAAGTAATGCCTCATTTTGAAGACAGTATTGATAGCTGCAACATGGTAAAAGAACTGTCTCTGTATGTTGTACACATGTACATATATCAAAGTTTCTTTCGGACTTAGGTTATGGAAATTATGATTTTTTTCAAAGTTTGGTAAATAACTTTGCAAGGCAGCATCTGAATGTGCTAACTAATACCTCATTTTGAAGACGGTATTGATAGCTGAAACATAGTAAAAGAACTGTGCCTGTATGTTGTAGACATGTACAGATATCAAAATTTGTTTTGGACTTAAGTTATGCAAATTATGATTTTTTTTTTCATATTTTGGTAAATACTTTTGTAAGGGAGCATCTGAATGTGCTAAGTAATACTTAATTTTGAAGACAGTATTCATAGTTCCAACATGGTAAAAGAACTGTGCCTGTATGTTATACACATGTACAGATATCAAAGTTTGTTTTGGACTTAGGTTATGGAAATTATTATTTTTTTTCATATTTTGGTAAATAACTTTGCAAGCGAGCATTTGAATGCGCTAATACCTCATTTTGAAGACAGTATTCATAGTTCCAACATGGTAAAAGAACTGTGCCTGTATGTTGTACACATGTACAGATATCAAAGTTTGTTTTGTATGTAGGTTATGGAAATTATGATTTTTTTCATATTTTGGTAAATAACTTTCCAAGGGAGCATCTGAATGTGCTAAGTAATACCTCATTTTGAAGACAGTATTCATAGTTCCAACAGTGTAAAAGAACTGTGCCTGTATGTTGTACACATGTACAGATATCAAAGTTTGTTTCGGACTTATGGTTATGAAATTATGATTTTTTTTTCATATTTTGGTAAATAACTTCACAAGGGAGCATCTGAATGTGCTAAGTAATACCTCATTTTGAAGACAGTATTCATAGTTTCAACATGGTAAAAAAACTGTGCCTGTATGTTATACACATGTACAGCTATCAAAGTTTGTTTCTAACTTAGGTTATGGAAATTATTATTTTTTTTCATATTTTGGTAAATAACTTTGCAAGGGAGCATGTCAGTGTGCCTCATAATACATCATTTTGATGACAGCATTACTCCTTACAACATAGTAAAAGAACTGTGTCTGTGCACTGTACACATGTTCTGATATCACAGTTTGTTTAGTCTTGTAAGGTTATGAAAATCATACATTTCCAATACTTCTCATTATTATGTCCATATCTTTGCAAAGGAGCATGCTGATGACACAAATGATGCATCATTTTGAATCTGACATTGAGACACACAACTTCTACACTGATATGTAGCCTCTGTCTATTATAGGTGATGAGATATTATGCTTTATTTATCAATAATGAGAAATATTATATTAATCACAATTCTGTGAATATCTCCATAAAGGAGCATCACACGGTAATAGTTAAGGTATCATTTTTAAGCTGACATTCATAGAAACAAATTAAATACAAATTGTATGGGTCTACATGGTACATTGACTAAAATATTGTGCTTTGCTTTTCCAAAAAGGTAAAAAACATGCACAATATCAGCATTCCTTGCCAAATATTTAATAATGACATTGATACGCATTATCAACATTTACACTGTTGGAAAGGTCAGTGTCTGCTGAACAGCTTTCAGCTTACATTTTTAGTCTAGCTTTTATAGTTAAAGAGTTGTGTACATTTGTTTTCTGTATGGTATTACAAATGGATTTTCTGAAAATGAGCTCAGGCTGTGCTGTTGTTCCTATGGTGGAATTAAGCAGGCAGCTTTATTCTGAGCTTCTCTGGAGTGAATGAGTTAACAGTAAGAAAGTAGTGGTATATCAGCAGACCTGGCAATTTCAGGGCTGTAGAACTTGATCACACACTGAATGTCTCACGTAATGCAGGAATAACAATGCACATATTTATGCTGTTGATTGTGTGATGAATGACTCCTCCCTGTTTGGCAGCATGTGTGGCTCAGTGGACTAGGGATGTTAGCATGGGTGATGGTGTTGATGGTGCTAATCTGGAAGTATTCACATCTTTCGCATATGAGGTATTATTATGTTGGTGTTTTCACAGACTATCAGTCTGTGTGTGGTATAACATTATGAACCCTCAGCCACATATTAAGTACAGCAAACAGTTGGGGAATGTCGTGGACATTTTGAGTGAAGTATAGTACTGCAGAAACAGGACAGATATCATGTTCTGTAACACACAAAATCCTGGACTGGAGTACAGGTAAGTGTGACCTGGAGTCAGTTTATAAGTACTGACAGTCCCACTGGGGCATGCCCATACACTTAGTTAAACTGAGCTCAATTCTGTTACTCCTTCATCAAAATGTCCTGTTAGGTATAGCTATGTCTATACATACAGACATATACATATACATATCCGTCTGCCATTATCTCTCTTTCTCTCATACATAGTATACCTATCTCTATGTAGTGTCAAATATCTATCTATATATATATATATATATATATATATATATATATATATATATATACACACACACACACACACACACACACACACACATACACAGCTAAGTGTATGGATGCCTGTATTGTCCTACATACCCTAATAATGGTGAGTAAATCTGCACTATCACATATCCATACTGTTGCTCAAAGGATCCAAACTAAGGTCACAACAGTACATAGTCCACATACCTACAACACCTGTGCCATGTAGACAGCCACAGGTGAGTAGGTGGTGTAATGTATAATGTTGTCAACACATGCATAGACAGAGCACATTGTTCCTGCCCTCAGGTTTGCCCATGTAAGTGCAAACAGCCACATATAGACATACTGGTAACTGTACATATGTAGCTAGGATAATAACAGTTATCTCCGTACTAGTATACTAGATGCAGGTAACAGTATGAAGCAATATCACTCTGCAGGCCATTTATGCTGTTCAACACAAGCCTATTTTGTGTAATGCACAAGTACTGTGCCTGCAATAACATATACAAGAGACAACCTGTGGTGCATGCGATAAGTACTGTGATTTATTGTGTATAAGACTAGATAGTTAGGAGTTCTAATCTCACTCCAGGCCACTTTGTGTGTGCATGTATTCCCCTGCAAAACACCTGACATGCCTTTATGGACTATCCACCTGCAATGGTCATGTACTTTTTTGCCATGTAACTTGTTAGCTTTCAAACTGCTCTCTTCTACAAGGCCTAATGATGTCATCCACCTTAAGACTACCACCTGACAGTATAGTATCAGACTTAAGCCATGGCACATGTAATAAGTACTGTGAGCTATAGTATGTAACACTAGATAGGTAGGTGCTCAAATCTAACTGCAGGTTACTTCGTTGTATATATCTATATGGCATAACTATGATCACCTTGGTAACTTAGAAATAGACGAAAAAACCACCGAGTGCAGGAGCTGGGATGCAAGCAAGTTTATTCTGGTACCTCGGCTGAACACAGCCTTCAAAGGATTCCTTTGAAGGCTGTGTTCAGCCGAGGTACCAGAATAAACTTGCTTGCATCCCAGCTCCTGCACTCGGTGTTTTTTTCGTATATTTTTTTCTTGGTTTTTCATATAACTTAGAAATAGGTAGGGTTTGCAGTATTTTATTTGTACTGTGTGATGTGGTCCCCCCAAAGAACTGACCACAACAAGGCCTGCTGATGTCATCAAGCATAATATATTCTAAACTGATAGTACTAGCAGACATGAGGTGCATTGTGTGCATCACGTACTGTGATCTGTAGTGTGTACCATTACATAGTTAAGTGTGCTCGTCTACATGCAGCCAACTTGCACTACATGTGTGCCTTGGCATGTCCTATACACAGTGACTGGAAGTGCCACTAGCCTCAATGTAGCCATGTTTGTGTGTGAGGCTGTTAGAGCATTTTACATCATGTTATGGAACCATAGGACATTTGAACTTCACTAGCATAATGGCCATACAGCCCTCACAATCACAGACATATTTATTCCCATAATTACAGGATCAGCACATATTACTCCAGTCCAAGAGGGACACAGGCAGATGCCCTGTGTTGAGGTAATGGTTGCCTAGCCAATAATACAGATGGCATGTGCTGAGGTGCACTGAGGTGATCTGTGTGCCATTAGGCAGGGTTCTGTTTCAAGGGTGTGTTTAAGTCTTCTAGACAAATCTTTCCCACAAGCATGTAGTACTAATGTCACATATGAGGTTAATGTCCTTACAGTGATTTATCTATCTACTATGCCTTCTACAGATAGCAGCTTATACAACCAAGCAGGGTCACACATTGTCCCGTATGCAAGGCACAGATCACCTCTGAGCAGTCTATATGCCATGGGTGACAATGACACTCATTGTAGATGATTTCTATTGAACACATACTGAAGAAGTGAAGTGTCCTTGTGAGGGACCATACTGCTGCATGCAATTGCCAGTACTGCTTGGAAGGATACCTCAACAAATGGTCATTGCACTCAGATATTGGTCTGCTGAGGGAAGAGTACTTGGAGGTTATGAGTATGTCACTTACAGGGGACTGTGGCCTCAGCTATGCCATATGTATGATTCCTGCATACCACTGTAGAGACATGGTGATCTGAGGCACAGTAGGTGCAAACCTGTGTGGCTAGGTCTGTATGCCCAATTCATTCACCCCTGAGTATGTACATCACATATTGTGACTGATGTGCTACTTACCTGGTACACAGGTCTAACTTATGGAAATTATATTACATATATATTTTCATGGAGTTTATGGCCATTAGTATGTCAACAGACATGTGTTCACAATACCCTCTTGCAGGATAGTGACATACTACAGAGACTCTATGAGTGCTAACAATTTTCAGGCATCAGTCAACATTGTTAGTCACAGTCATTCAGTAGTCATGTGAATTGTGGTCAAATGGATTCCTAGCAGTAGATGACCCAGGACTGCACCCTGTTGAGCACTGCTGCTTATGGATCAGCTATTGGAGGTGGCTGTCCTCATGTTGCATATGTGTGCCATCAGTAGGCCACTTAGTGACCCCCTACAATGACAGTATCAGGGATGCCTACGTTGGTGCTTTGTAAGTGTTGCCTGAGTTGGGGATATAGTCAGATGGCTTGGCTCATTCTAGGGGGGTTGTCTGCCATGATGTACCCTCACCCAGATCCTTGGTGATTGCCTCGGACATGTCTACCATGTGTAACAGTCATGCTCCCCCATCACACATCCAAACTGTGTACAGTCAACTGTGTGTAGATCACATATATGTGTGTGCTGATCATCTCCATGATGATTGCCCCTACAGGCATACAGATATGGATACTTAGACAAAGAGGTCTATAGTTATGTTGGTCAGTGGATGCACCACCTCTGTGCAGTTGCTGTTGTTCACTCATCTAGTGTGCCCCCAGTGGTGTCAGTATGATTGCAAGAGTTTGCCAATGGTGTTAGTAATCCTTCTCAGATCACATGTGGGATACAGCCTGGAATGTTAGAATGTGTAATAGATGCTATGTATCTTCAATTGAGAGGCCAGTTATTAACTGCTCTGTAAATATGGAAGTTATGGGACAGGTTGTAGGAATGTCATGTGTCACAGGTGGTGGGGACAAGGGAGTGTAGTTGATGCAGACAGTGTGGGAGTACAGGTTAGCTATGAGTACAGACCCATCATATGTGGTATCATGATGTATGAGATCACAGACAATCTAGGCCTGTCCTTTGAGGTCACACATATAACTACACTGGGCATTGTGGTTCTGCTTTGTGTGGGTGACTAATTTTGTCACTTACCATATCTACACAACATCACAACACTATGTGCCTCTTTTAGCTGAGGAGGTAGTGCCTCCATGTTGGGGGGACCCTCACCTCAACTGTCACACAGCACTGTCCACCTGATATTGTACAGCCTGCTAATGGCAGTTGTCCACCAGTCAGGTTTGCTGAGCCATGATGACCCCTCCTGTCACATACAGCCGAGTTCATGCAGTTGTAATGCTGCTGACATAATGCATGGATGTAGAGCTCTACATATTTGCCTGTCCCATGTGAAGGGGAGGCATAGTCATGTCATTATGAACCATCTCACAGGAAGTAATTAATGGCTTTCTTGACATATATGTCTGTATTTTCTGCAAGGGGGGGGCTACGTGCTGGTAGTTCTAAGGAGACTGATCTGTGGCCAGATTCTACCAGGGAGGACCTCACATTGGGGGGCTGTACATATGATGCAATACATTGGTCCCCCATATGGGGATGTCACAGCACTGCTGCAGGGCATTGTAGGTAAGGACCTGGACCATCCTTTGGGCAAGTGAGCCACAGCATGACTAAGCAACACAATGTGTACATATTACACTTCCCTAACATGTTTGTCTGTGCTCTGTAGAGACACCTTGTATGCCTCTCTTCTTGCAACATTATGGAAGTAACTGCAATACTTATAACCAAAAAGCGAGGAACCAGTCAAAAAGGTAACTAATAAACAAAACAGACTGATTTTGAAGACAGAAAAACTCCACTCTTTATTGGCTAGCACATACAAGCTTCATCCAGACACCTCCCAGACTTCATCAGAAATTACATGGAATGTGGAAACCCTGTTTAAATAGTAATAGGCTAACACTTAATAACCAATTAGTGGATAAAGCTACACATACAACACAAATCACATATAAAAAAGATAAAAGGGTTTCTTAAAAATATAAAGACATTTCTAAAACATATAAAACATCAATCCTCAGAAAAAATGTATGAGTATAAATAACAGGTCTAATTAAAAATCATAATTTAGCCGCCCTGAGTTTTAACAGGGGTAACAAGGAAATGTGATCGTTTAGACCTGGGGATTTACTGACATCCAACACTATTTGCCAGTAGGTTTCACAATAAGCCAACTTAGATTCCCATGGGCCTCCCCTGATGTCACTAAGTACTACCTCTAATACAAAAAAAGTAAAATTAGCTCCCCCACAGGATAATGTGTGTCTATATAATGCATTGGTAGACTTGCACTTCCTAATATCATTGAGGTATTCATAAATTCGACGTCTCATTTGCCTCTCTGTTTTACCTACATAAAACCCCTCACATTGACCACACGAGGCAATATAGACCACCCCACAACTATTACAGTTGGTGTATGTATTGCCTAACAAAGTTTTGTTTCTTCCCTTAATATAAATACTTTCTGCGTGGGCAGTGCGGGGGCATTGGGGACAAGAACCACACCTATACATCCCTTTCTTCCTATGGGAGGGTACATGGGTGGTGTTGTTCTGTTCAAGCATGTCCTTAATGTTCTTTCCCTTTCTGTAGATAAACTTAAGGGTGTGTTTTTTGAACACTTCAAGATCTGTAAGTTCAACAAATTTGCCCCATTCTCTTTCAATAACACCTCTAAGGAAACAGGAGTCCTTACTAAAGTTAGTAACAAAGGCTCTGTTGTACTGCAAATCAGCATCCTCACTAGGTTTTTGGTGCTGCGTTGAAAAAGAACTGTTCCCCAAAATAGGGGGATATTTGTCATATCGACCTGCCATAACCTCATCCCTGACCTCCTGAATCATATCCTGAGGATAACCTCTTTGCAAAAACATTGCAGTAATAGTATCACATTCATTATAAAAGTCTTCATCCAGAGAGGTCATACGACTCACCCTCACTAACTGGCCCTTGGTGATACCCCTTTTTTGGTAAACAGGATGGGCACTTGAGAACCATACATAGGAATTTGTAGTGCTGGATGTTCTGCGACTACAGAAGTTTGATTGTGCATGGCCACATGAACTCTTAGCAAATGGGGTTGCTGACCTACATCCACTAGTCCATTACTTAACTCCAACCACATGTTTCAGCACAATGTGTGGTCCCAAACAGACACTGTCTCAGCTCACCTTCTGTCTGCTGCATCAGTGAACCAATCCAGGGTGTCCCCAATGTGATGGAGGCAGTCATGGATGTCAGACTGTGCTGCATCCATAACCCTAAGCATACATTTGGTGTTTCGTTCAAAATGTGCCTGTGCCCCCATAATGGACCAAAACATACACCGAGTGACTCGTGATGTGACAGCTGCAACAGTTAGATGGACAGCAGGCCTCCTGCAAGCACCCCTGTCAATTCACCTGTGTGGGACCTCAACAGGTCTCTGGCTATGGCCAGTGTCTACAATCACTTGAGCCATTGTTGCCACACTTTCCGGTTCAATGTCCCCACCCTCTGACTGTCTAATATCTGTGGCCTCAGAGGACTGGGTATGTGTGGGCATACTGACTGCATGCATTGACAATGAGGGCAGAAGAGGGATGTTAACCTCTGGGATAGATTCAGCCCCCAAAATCCCTACCTTTGCCTCACTGTGGCCACCATCATCATCAGAGTCTGAGGAGACACTGACATAAGGTTGTGTTGGGGACAGACTCCAACCCCCTCGGTCACCTGGGATAAGAAAGGAAAAAGCAGTACATTAATACCTGCACTACTATGCTCTACAATACTATGTTGTGGTATATGTAAGACTCTGTACACTGTCATCACTATGACAGACCTGTTGAAAACCCAACCTCATATAGTAGGACATGAGGACAGTATTCTTCCCACTAACAGCTGTAGTTACTTGAAAATAACATCTCATTACACTGCAATCTCATCAGCAACAGTGAGGTCCACTGTTGACATTAGTGTTGACTCTGCACAGATGACACATATGACATTCTGTAGTGTCCTGACAATACCATCACATCTATCAATGTAGTCACATCTACAAGGCATATGTATGAGTCTAACGTGTACAGTCAAAATATATATGTGTAGTTGGCAATCATGCCAACAGTACAGCAATGCAGGCAGCTGGTTTGGGATGACAGTCAAGGGATTACACTGATGTAAACTTGCATCTATAAGAAAAGCTTGTCATGATTACTAGGAGCAGGACCACCGGCTTGGCCAATACCTGATGGACCTATGAAAGGTTGAGGGAAAAGTAATGTCTGTACTACCGCATGTTCCACCACCACAAGGTAATACATCCATATATCTCATATTTACAGTAGTTATTGTGTTAATTGTTATATTAGTCAACATCTGAGCATGACAGTCAGACTGCAGTGAAACCCTTCTCCCCCCAAAAGCAGACAGACATGGCCACCACATCAGACTATGTATACCCTGACACACTGAATGCTACAGTGGTGCAATACTGATCAAACTAAGCTTACCTGCACACTCCTCTGCTGTGGACACTGTGGCATCCACATCCATGATGTAGGGTGCTGTGGATGCCTGGGAGCTGTCATGTGTGCCTTGATTTGCCAGAAACTTGTCAGTGGCTGAGAGTGGTTGTTCTGATGTAGGCCCTCCACTGGTGGCACCACGATCCCTGGCTACATCTGCTGCTCTTCTGTGTGCAGCATTGATCATTTCTGTTGCGCAGTGTCGAACATGTTCATATGTCCTGTTCTAATGACCAGTGGCATTGACATCACAGACAAGGTCAGCCCACAATGCCTCCCATTGTTCCCTGTTGTGCCTTCCCGTGGACAGTAGGAGTTCATGGTGTTGAGGGAGCCCTTCCAGTATTAACTCATTCTTTGCATCTATGAAAGATGGATGGCATCTTTCATACATGTTCCCTGAATGACAACAATATGGGAACACATGTCAGGATCACATATGTGGAAGTACACTTTGTAGGGATACAGCAAAGACAGACTGGTTGGCAATATCCACTGCTTGATCACACATGTCATATTCCACAGTATGCAAACATACTAAGCATATGGATACAACTAGGATATTACTGATAGTCAGGTAATCCTGTGTCTGCCATGACAGATACTGCTGTATGTTCATACAACCGACACTGGAGTCTATTGTAGTATGTCCCCAAGGGGCAACCCCTGCAATAATATGTCAAACCAACTATGCCAAACAAAGAGCAGTGTGCTATTACAACTACTGTAAAGGGAGAGTTCCATGAGCCAAGTGAGCCACATTGACAATATACATTCCACCCTTGATGTTTTGCATATCCTATGTATGGGTAACAAATCTGGAGATCATTGACATGTCCTTATCACAGTTCTAATAAAAGTTTAATGCTGTAATCCTTACTCCCCATAAGTATAGTCAGACATCTGCATCCTTATGTAAACAAGATGGTTACATACCTGATGGAGTGGAGTACTCCTCTGCTGCTATGTGCTGATAGTTAATACTTTGCATACATGTGGTCTGTGTGAGGAAAGCCTCATTAATAATGGTTCCCCATAGCCAGCTGCTTGCCTTTTTAACATGCTTCTCATCAGCAGGTGATTGCCTCTTAACCAATCTGTGGTACTGAAATGCTAATTGCAGCCAACACAGTTGCTTTGCACTATCATCAGCCAATCACATGCAACCACAGTATAATATATAAGGACATCATGTAGATTAGGGGCACTTTCTGATATGTTGTGCTGGACATTACTGGGGTGAGGAGACTACTTCATCACAGAGGGTAGGTCTGTAGCAGCAACTTTTACATAGAGATGGGTGTGCTACAGGCTGCAGCAGCTGCTGCTGCAGGTAATAGGCACATAGAGACAGTGTGAACATTTTGGAGGATAACAAACTGTAGGAGTAACTGTGGGAGCTGTGTCAGCCTTGCTGTAGAGGCAGAGCCAGAGTGAGACTACCTTTCTAGTCCAATTAAGGCATGTGTTTAAGGTAAGGATGTTAGGCAACAGTATCACTAACAAGAGTACTAGGTCACATGTTTGTTGTGTCCTTGAACAACATGGGGATAAATATAACAATATTTCCACCATTTGGGTGACTGTCAGGCTATGTGTTACAGTCTGGTAGTAATTTGGAGCATGTATGAGGGCAATCCTTGTTTCGAGCAGGTACTTCAAATGTGTATGTTAGGTGTGCAGCTGTGCTAATTGGCACTGTGAGTTTGAAAGGATTGTGTGGTGCACTCAGTGGCCATCATTTGCAGTACCAGAATTGAATTTCTCTCTGAATGCATATTAATGCATGACATGACACTATGCACTTATACTTTTGCTATAGAGATATGTCGTGTGTTTCTATTTGCAGGCCTGTGACTTCCATCAGTGAAATGCAGACATTTCATTTCATATGCATTGTGTGGATAAAGAGTGCATGACTCAGTCATTATTTGCTGGCTTCACAATACTGTAATTCCACTGCTACACACCACTGGACTTGAACCCAGGACTATGTGTAGCAAAATGTACTGTTTTCAAGACATTTAACAGACTGAGCTACTGAGTCACTGCTACAGCAGGTGTATTTGCAAGGTATATGTGCACACATACAGGCTTTGATAAACATTTTCTGCATCCATCCGTATGTTGTTGTTGTTATTTGTCTTTCGGCTTTTTCCCGGTAAGTGGTCACCACAGCGGAACTCCGGTCTGCTAATGATTGGCAGTAGATTTTTATGAAATGCCGAGGTGCCAGCTCAATGCCCAACCTTCAACGAAGGCACTCCCATTTACACACACATGTCTTTCGAATGCTACCCAACCACGGGGAGGATATGCAGACTCCACACAGAAGGCACTCCCAAGCCAAGCCGAGAATCGAACGGGAGAATCTCTTGCTGTGAGGTAACAACACTACTGCCGTACCACCATGGCATTATGTTTATAGCTTTATATGTATGCATTTCTGCAGCAGGGTCCCAGCTGAACATGTATTTTGCCATTAATGCCTTAGCAGTTGTCTTTCTACATGCTGCTGATAAAAGGGCACATTTACCTGCTATCACAAGCCTTATTTACATCTGTTATGTCTTTGGCTTTCTACTTGTGTACTATTGCACCAGAATCCAAGGTACACTCCCATTTTTTCCATTACTTTTTAAGCAAGTTTAAGTGGCATGGCATGATGCGCAGCTCCACTGAAACATGCTTAATGACTATAACTGGCAATTGCTATGTTTTGTTTAAACCACCTATTTTAATTAAGAGTGGCATGGCAGGTTAATACAGCTGTCCACAGGTGCAATGGTCTTGGGTTCGAGATATGGGACAAGTGTTTATTTTGTAAGTGTGTATTACAATTTTAAAAACACATATAGCCAATATAGCTCCATTTATCTGAGGTGAGTGAAGCTGCACAACACAATGTGTTGCGCAACATCGAGCTAAAAAATATAAGGAAAAGAAAAATGGGGAGATAGGAAAGTTGTGAAATGGGGTGCAAGCAGGGGGAAAAACATAGTGAAAGGCAGGTATGGATGTGCAGGAAGGGTGTAGGAAAGGACCATAGTTATCCATTTCTTGTACAGGAACAACTGTGCACTTTGACAGAATTTGTACATGACTTTGAACTCTCAACCCCAGAGAGAGGGGTGTGGACAACATAACTGCATTGTCAGTGCAATTAGACCAAATTACGTAGGTCCAGTGGACATGTGTGTAAAATGGAGAGCTATGTATTGGACAGTATTTTTTTGTGGGACAGGTGCCCATTTTTTTTTTAAAGTGAGAGTGGAATGTTGGGGAAGGTACTTAGATGCATGTGAGTGAGATAATTTGGGTAGGTGAGGATGCATTTGCAGACAGACAAGACAGAAAAGACAGCAGACAGGGGCAGTGTGTGACACATGAGGGGATAAACACCTTGAATAGAGAGGGTGCTGTGGAATTTAAGTCCTATGTGCCTCCACAAGGCAGCAGTGTGCCTCACATCACCACCCATGGGACTGTCAGCACTGCTCCATCACTGCCCTAGCATGGCAGTGGTGGAGGCTGGGCACTGGCATGAGTCTGCCACACCAGGTTGGCCAGCATGTCCTCGATCCAGAGCAGGTGGTGGTCAAACCCACAGTAGACTATCCTGAGCATAAAACTGGCAGCTCAGCCTGGGTGACAACTCCTCCTCCACCACCACTCTCAGAGGGGGGGGGTCCAGCCTCGTCCCATAGAGCTGTACTACCCAATGCTCCTGGTAGTGCAGGGGCAGCAGACGAGAAACCAGCAGTCTGGGTTCCAGATGTGCTGGGACCCAGTGCCATGGCCGGAAAAGGCAAGTTAGGTGGATCAGCTGGAACCAGCCTACCTTGACGTGCTGTGGTAAATGAGGTATAGCAATAAGTTAAGGTTAGTAATAACTGTTAGTATTAACAGAATGGAACATCATATTTATTAATCCAAATACATATTAATGTTTATTATGTGTAACACAACATTAAGTAACATAAAAGTCAGTATGTTAACAGCATGCCAGTAAGAATTAAACCATAAGGCCAAAAAACAGTTATTTGAAAAAAATATGTTAATATTGCATCATGATTAACCATACCAATAATAAATCACATTTTGCCAAAATATAGTTAGCTTAACAAAATATGTTAATATTAAATCATAATAATAAATAACAATAATAAATAAATCAAGATAAGGGGTGGGGAGACAGAGAAAAGCATTCCATTACTGACAATGCAGATTATATCCCTGAAAACACTGATAATAAATACTCTACAGGTGTGTAGTATCAGTTTTGAGTACAGTGACTACAATTCTCCTATAGCTAATGTAGCTTATACATACCTCTCATGCTGTTAGTATAGGTCAGTATGGGCCAAGCAATAACAAATGCAGGTACACAACTACACAGAACAGTTTCACATAATGTTGACTTATATAACTACCAAGGTGTTCTGTAAGCAGATTTGGTAATACATTGCATTCCAGATAATAATTTTTTCTGGTAATCCTGTGACAGATGGATTGGGCAGTTTTAACTACATTACAAGAAATTGTGACACTTGAGAGGCATGTTTGTGTACAGTACATAAACTAGACAGCTGTCATGTCTTAGTTGGCAGGCATAGGAATTGAACACAAGCTGTGACTGCAGGGGACATCTGCAAATAATGTTAACAATTGATTGCAACAACTTAGTACATACATACATACAAGGAATACAGCCATACTGGGAATATTTAGATAGATTTATTTAGGAATCAACAATGCTGCTTACCACTTTATTGGTATTGCTGATAAGTGTCAGTGAAATCTAAACGCAATATCTGCTCAAAACCTGGGCTACCTCAACCATCTCAACCATATACTTTTTGTTCCTAGAGTGTGAGAAAATGAGAGCATTATGTGGCTGATATTGGCCTGGAGACAACCTTGAACCATACTATGAGTTGAGTAATGCATGTTACAGGACATTCAGTTTGCATTCTATTACTATTGCAATGTTATACTTGACTGCAGTGACAGTAGAGCACACATGCAAGGAATACAGCCACACTGCATATATTAAAACATATTTATTTAGGAATCAACAATAATGCTTAACACTTTATTGGTATTGCTAATAAATTCTGTGACATATACACACACAATATCTGCTCATAGAGTGGGCTACCTCACCCATATATCTTTATTACCTGTAGTAGGAGGAAGAGAGAGCATCATGTGACTGATATTGGCCTGGAGACAGCCTTAGGCTGTACTATGAGTTGTGCAATGCAGTCTGCAGGATATTCATTTTTCATTCTACAGCTATTATGGTGTTACACTTGACTGCAGCAACCTTACCATAGGCAAGCAATGCATACAGATCTACTGCAATGGTTATGACAACACAATCCTGCCATACACCATTGTGCTTTCTGTTATTGGTATTGTTTATCGTCTATTGCAATACAGTTGTTATTGTTCATTTATTGCACTACAGTTCTATTTGCCCATTTATTGCACTACAGTTTTTATGGTGTATACTTTATTGCAGTAAATGCTTTGTTCTTTCTTGCTTATTGCACTACAGTTAGCATAATAAATCCATACTTACCACAATTATGGCACAACCTGGCCAGGTGCTCAGCATGGGACTCAACACTGCAAGTCCTCTCAGCTGCAGCTGTTAGGAGAGAAGCACACCATTATGCATACCAGTTCTGCAGACATTCAGCTTGCATTTTGGTAAAACAGTGGAAAACATGCTTACATATTTGTCGGGCATGCCCAGCTCTTGCCTCCTGGACCTAGGTGTCCAAGGTTTCCCTCTTTCAACTCTTCAGGTCATCATAATGGTGATGATACTGCTCAGCAGTGCAATGGATACCAGTATTACCGGTAAGATTCCTGGCCGACCAGTCTCAGGCCTCAGCCTTACATTCCAAGCCCTGGAAACTGCCCTGCATCAGCCTGGGATCATGGTTCCATACCAGGACTCCAACAAAGACCTTGGAATCCTCACACCCCATCTCTGTGCCCAAAAGTGCAAAGTGTGCACCATCTCCAACACTGCCTGGCATATCAGCAGATAAGTAGATTCCAAAGAATGGTGCAGAATTCCCACTTATTGCTCCTAATATAGGTTGTTTTCTCACCCTTACACATCATTGAGAAATTCAAAAAAAGCACTACATTACTTAGCAGCATGCAAACCAACTAAGCAAAGCTAAGCAGCATGAAAACTCACACAACTGAGGTTTTAGCAAAGCGTAGCTCCATGCAAACAGTAGTAGCTGTTAGCATGTTTAAGCAGTGCTCAGCAGAGTACAGCAGTGCCATATGTCACACATTTGTTTTTAAAATTAAACATAAATACTAAATTGAATTACAGACATCTTATGATGACTACGCATTTGAACACCAAACCTCTCAGGCCCGAATGTACAGCAAGTGCAGTGGCTCCAAACTCCCAGAAAAGTCAATCAAATAAGAGCCAGCACAAAATGTGTGGTTTAAATACATTTTAATGTGTAAAATACATAACAGTGGTTGAAGGGACAAAAATCGCAACCCCCAAACCAAACCGGTTTCGGCTAGATAGCCTTCTTCAGTGGAAGACAAAATACAAAACACAGCACAGACCCAAAAAGATCTTCTTATAAAGCAAAGGCAGAACCCAGCAAATGTTCCTATTGGTTAATTCATAAATATTCATTCAAAACCAGGAGGGAAGAGCCCCCTTAGTTTAATAATCCATTTTTTCTTCTTAGCGTTAAAACTGCTGTGCAAACCAACTTTATCCCTACAATTCCCTATAATATGATCAATAATGGTAAATCTAAATATTGAAGTATTATGTTTACAAGTGTGTTCGTATAGGGCATTTGAAGGCTTTTTAAGTCTAATATCACTCGTGTTCCCCTATTCTGAGTTTCAAAGGTCTTGATGTTTGGCCCACATAAAACGCAGAGTCTCCAGATAAATCACCCAACTTGTAATGCAATTGGCCAAGAAAGAAATATTATATATTGTAGATGTATTCTTACTGCTGAATTCTTTTGTCTTATTTACCCGATGGCAGTATGAACAATGACTACAAGAGACACATCCCCTCAGTATGTCTCCTGTCAGTGTTCTTTGATACGGAACATTCTCCCTAAAGTCCAATCTCTTATAGTGGCTAAAAAGGGAAACCGAGGTGCGACCCCTATGGAAAGAGAAAGCACACAAATGGTCTGACAATTTGTGTTCCACCAGTAGAATATTCCAATGTCTATGAATAATTTTCATAAAAGATTTAGTATTCCTGCCATACATAGTAACCAGTCTCAATTTGGTCTGAGTATGTGATGAGTCTTTATGATATTGCAATAACCCAGCTCTCTCCTGATTGGAAGGAAATTGGCTAGCCCTGCTGATGTCACCTACTTTGTACCCCCATCCTTAAATCTGTGAATTAAATCCTGCTTGTAGTGGCTAAATGAGGAGGGACTGGAACAAATCCTCTTTACCCTCAAAAATAGAGATTTAGGGTTATTTCTGATGAGATGTTGCTGGTGGAAGCTAGTAGCGTGCAGGAGAGAGTTATATTGGGAAAATTTCCTATATATCTGGGTTTCCAGAGTATTGTTCAAATTATGACTAACTAATGCATCCAGAAAAGTAATCTCAGTCTTGCTGAAATTGACCTTAAACTCTATTCCCCATTTGTTCTCATTAAGATAGGTATGCTATATAGGAACAATCAATTTCTTTCCAACTCCTCTAGGCACACCCTGGCAATCACCTACCTCCTACCTTCTCTTCTATATGGAGCCCCTCTCCTAACCAATCTGTCCACTTCCAACACCTCTAAACTTGAAGCTTGCTGTAATAAGATCTCCAAATTTGCCACTAAATCCAAAACATCAACTTACCACTGCCTCTGCCTTCAATCTCTGAATTGGTTAGAACTCCCTAACCACCCAGACTATCTCCAACTAACCTGCGCTCACAAATTAATATTCTCCCCTGATAAAAGTCCAGCCTTAAAGAACAGTCTTCCCCCTTACATCCCAAACAGATGTCCGAGATCTGAACACCAAAACCTAATCTCCATTCACAAACCCAAATGTCCCGCCGGCCAGATTCTACTCTCCTTCTCTCTAGGTAAAAAATGGAACTCTCTCCCTCCTTCTCTTAGGACTATACCTAACATTGAATCCTTTAAAACCCAACTCTTCCTACACCTATCTTCCAAATGGAAATGCTCCTGCTTTCACCCTACATAACTCTTCCCACTAAGCTCTCCATCCTCCTGCTCTACTATACTCTTAACCTTATTCTAATTTTTCTAAGGAACCTGAACTAGCTGACTTTAAATAAACTCCAAGCTTGTAAATATTGTGAACTTCCTAAGAGTAAATAATGTGTTTTACTTTTTTAAATTGTCTCATGATGTATATTACACTTGCTATTTTTTTTTGAATGTATGAATCTTACCCTTGTATTTCATCTCAATCATTATGTAACCTTTTTTGTTTTTTGTAACCTTTATTGTACTGTATTGCACATGGAGCTTTTCTCCCCGGGCCTCCACTGAAAATGGGCACTTCTTGGCCCAGTGGACTTCCCGGTAATCAAACTGAAAATAAATAAATAAATAAGATAATCAACAAACTCCTGCAAAAAGATCTCATCTGACCTCCACACCAACCAACAATGATCAAGATACCGCCTCTGTATATCAATCTCATTAATGTACGGATTATGAGAGGCATCATAGATCAATTCCTCGTCCAAGTAAACCATAAACAAATCAGCATATATAGGGGCAAAGGAAGCCCCCATGGCTGTTCCTTGAACCTGCCAAACACATTGTTCTTGAAAGTAGAACACGTTTTGGCTAACACATGTTCAGCCAGGCAAACAAGAAAGGTGTTAAAGCCTGGTTCATATAGTCTGGATCTCTCCAGCCAATTTTGGAGGGCTATCAAACTTGCCCAGTGTATGATATTGGTATACAAAGAGGTGACATCCAGGGTACATAACAGCCAATCCACTTCCAGTTCCATATCAGATATAATACCCAGGAATTAGGTAGTATCCTGAATTCGGGCTTGCACACAGGACAACAGTGGTTTCAAATATAAAGTTAGAAACTCGGAGAGGGGTTCTGTGAGGGACCCTCTACCTGCCACTATTGGCCTGCCTGGTGCATTTCTATGTTCCTTGTGGATTTTGGGGAGAAGATACAGGAAATGTTGTTTAGGATCAACCACTTTCAGGTGAAATTTATCACCCTTATTGATGATACCTTGGTCTTCAGCTTCATCCAAGAATTGATCAATCTCTACCTTAAATCTACTAATGGGGTCCAGGGGCATGGCCATATAATACCTGCCATCTGCTAACTATTTCTGTGCTTTCCTACTATATGCTGCCCAATCCTGAGCCCCTCCTTTGTCCTCTGGTAAAATCACAATGTCCCTATTGAGTCTCAGATTATCAATACATTCTCTTTCAGCTCTAGTGATGTTATTTCTAGACTTATCAAAATCACTAGAGTTAAAGTGAAGATCCTTGAGAACATTGCCCTGAAAACTAGAAACAATATGTGACACAGGGGGGCATAAATGTTGATCCATGGAACCTGATTCCTCTCTGTGTGTTAGCTAAAAATTATCAAAGTACAACCATAGATTTAATGAACCGCAAAAATCAATCACATCCTGAGCAAAAGACTGCTCAGGAACAAAACAAAACAGGCACAGAACTTAGACCCTTGTTCAGAATTTTAATTTTAACATCAGAAAGGTTCACAGAAGATATGTTATGTACATTCATACATGTATCTTTCTATCATCATTTTGAGAAGTCCCTCCAAATTGTTTATTGCCCTTGTGTTTACTCCACCCTCTCCTGACCCTAATCCTAAAGGGTGTGATAGATTATTACATTTGGGATCCGATGACATTTCTGTGTGGCCATCATCCATCTCAGTGTTGGCTGATGATTCCTCCCCAGAGGTAAACGAGTCTCTATTCCTTTTAAGGATAGATTTTGGTCTCTTACATTTGGGGTAAGTGGTTTCCTGTCAGATGTCATACATTTAACATTTTTAAATGCCTCAAATGGTCTGCCCTTCTCATAATTCCCTACATCCCTGTTAAAGTTTTTCATCTTCTTGAGTTTCAATGTTTTTTCCAAATCCAGTAAATCACCACTCAACTGGTTTACACAGGGTGTATAACAGGGTAGGGTTTCAAACTTAAGATCCTGACATAAGACCTCAACCTCCTCAATATTATGTTGGACCATTCGTTCATGATATGCAGCCAAGGCATCCACAAACCCCATAGAGGCCTGTTGTTGTACTTGTAACCATTGTTCTGTAAGTGCTTGATCAGCACTATGTACAAGGGGTTGAAGTTTAACTCTAAGGCCCCTAAGTGAGATCTGTTTACATTGGTAAGCCTTAAAAATATGTAAATGCCAAACATTACTTTTCAAATTCTTCATATTTCTGGTTAGTTTAGAAAAGGCCATCTTACATTCATTAGTTGGATCATTCTCAATAGCTGCCACCCTATTGGTAGAATTGGCAGGACCCAGTCCGAATCTATATATATATATATATATATATATATATATATATATCTATAGAGGTGGTATCTTGATGATTGTTGGTTGGTGTGGAGGTTGGATGAGATCTTTTTGCAGGAGTTTGTTGATTATCTTAATGAGAACAAATGGGGAATATAGTTTAAGGTCAATTTCAGCAAGACCGAGATTACTTTTCTGGATGTATTAGTTAGTCAGAATTTGGACAATACTCTGGGAACCCATATATAGGAAATTTCCCCAGTATAACTCTCTCCTGCATGCTACTAGCTTTCACCCACAACATATCATCAGAAATATCCCTAAATTTCAATTTTTGAGGGTAAAGAGGATTTGTTCCAGTCCCTCCTCATTTAGTCACTACAAGCAGGATTTAATTCACAGATTTAAGGATAGGGGGTACAAAGTAGGTGACATCAGCATGGCTAGCCACTTTGCTTCCAATCAGGATAGAGCTGGGTTATTGCATTATCATAAAGACTCATCAGATACTGAGACCAAATTGAGAGTGGTTATTACGTACGACAGGAATACTAAATCTTTTATGAAAATTATTCATAGACACTGGAATATTCTGCTGGCGGAACACAAATTGTCTGACCATTTGAGTGATACATGTATTTTCTCTTTCTGTAGGGGCTGCACTTTGGGTTCCCTTTTTAGCCACTATAACAGACTGGTCTATAGGGAGAATGTTCCATATCAAAGAACACTGACAGGAGACATACTGAGGGGATGTGTCCCTTGTGGTCATTGTTCATACTGCCATCGGGTAAATAAGACAAAAAAATTCAGCAGTAAGAATACATTTACAGTATATAATATTTCTTTTTTGGCCAATTGCAGTACAAGTTGGGTGATTTATCTGGAGACTTGCACGTGCTCTGCGTTTTATGTGGGCCACACATCAAGACCTTTGAAATTCAGAATAGGGGAACACATGAGTGATATTAGACTTTAAAAGCCTTTGAATGCCCTATACAAACACTTGTAAACATAATACTTCAATATTTAGATTTACCATTATTGATAATATTACAGGAAATTGTAGGGATAAAGTTGGTTGGCGCAGCGTTTTTAACACTAAGGAGGAGAAAAAATGGATTATTAAATGGTGGGGGGGGGGCTTTTCCCTCTTGGATTGAATGAATATTTATGAATTTACCAATAGGAAAATTTGCTGGGTTCTGCCTTTGCTTTATAAGAAGGACTTTTTGGTTCTGTGCTATGTTTTGTATTTTGTCTTCCACTGAAGAAGGCTATCTAGCCAAAACCGGTTTGGTTTGGGGTTGGGATTTTTGCCCCTTCCACCATTGTCATGTATTTTATACATTAAAATGTGTTTAAACCACATATTTTGTGCTGGCTCTTATTTGATTGACTTTGCTATGGATTCGAACCCAGGACCTACTAAGCATTAGGCTGTAACTCTACCCATTTAGCTACTTCGATATTATGAAAGCTACTATACCTTCACGTATACTACTGGGCTACCTGTTAGTGTTGCTGAGCATTGTGCCAGGCAGTGCAAAAACACTTAAACAGACCCAGAAATAAATAATTAATTACATCCGTTTTCTATTTTTAGATGTCTGGCAGATGTCAGCTATGTATGTATAAGTGCTGCTCGGCTCTGTGAAGCTTTGCAGTGTGCCGCATAAACGGCAATTAAAAAAAATTAATTATGATAATTAATTGCATCCAGTTTCTATTTTTAGATGTGTAGCAGGTATTAGCTGTCTATATGTAAGCACATCTTGGCATTGCTGCGCTCCGCTCTATGCCGCTCAAACATATACAGAAAAAAAAAATAATAAAAAAATACATAAAAAGTAATTATTGCGTATTTAATACAATTCACAGCATTTAGTGAGGAGCATTACAGGGAGCCTCAACCTGTACATAACATCTGAACAGGCATCCATAACCATGGGTAGCCTCTTCACTTCGCCCTACATGGATTAAATATCCCTGTTCCTATGCTCTCCCTCGGCAGTGTGGCATCATTAATATGCATGGAGTTCTGCCGAGGGGAACCATGGCTGTGTACACGGATACATTCCTACATGGATTTTATTAAATCCTGGGGGACAGAGTGTGTATGTATGTTTTTGTGTTTTGGGCATTT